>NW_022196891.1:1919191-1939155 GCF_008632895.1 Mastomys coucha
AATCCACCTGCCTCTGCCTCCCAAGTGCTGGGATTAAAGGCGTGCGCCACCACCGCCCGGCTAGGAATTCTTATATAGCACGCATATGTGTTCTACTACAACCTATGATAACAGAAATAGGGCTACAATCTAGCTTAACAATGGTCCTTTACTCTCCTCTCCTCCCCTTCTCCTCCCCTCTCCTCTCCTCTCCTCTTCTCCCCTCTTTTTCTCCTCCCCTCTCCTCCACTTTTCTCCTCCCCTCCCCTTCCTCTTTTCAAACAGGATCTCATGATGCATCCCTGGAACTCCCTGTATAGAGTAGGCTGACCTTGAACTTAGGAGACACACCAACCGCTGCCTCCCCAGAGACACACCAGCCTCTGCCTCCCCAGTATCAAAGGAATACACAGCCACTCCTGGCCAAGGATACTGTTTTTGTTCTTGTTTATTCTCTTTTGCTTTGTTTGAGACAGTGTATAGACCTGGCTGGTGTGGAACTCAGGGAGGTCCTCCTGCCTCTGCAAGGGAACTTGAAATACTGTGAGCAAAACGTACAAATAATTCCATTCCTATAATATCTTTAAGACTTTCCTTCCTTCCCTACCTGTGTATTCACTCCTGAGGCAGATGTGAACTACCAAGTGAGGGCTGGAAGCTCAAACAGTGTCCTTTGAGAAAGTAGTAAGCACTTAACCATGGAACCATTTCACCATCCCCAAATCTAACATTCTTAAATAAGGGTGCCACACAGAGAAACATGACTGGAAACACCTTTGTTCCTTTATAAAATATGCATCATGCTGAGAAATATCTAGTCAATGTTGGTTTGGGAAAGGGAAACATAAAATTTAATCATTTACTAATCTGTGTAAGACCTGAAAATGTAAAGATTGACAGGAAAATTAAATATATGTGGTGCATATGCAGTATAGAATATTCATAAAAACTTTGCTTCTAGAATCACTCAATAGATTTTTATTAGCTGTTCATTAAGTCCAATTATCAAATTATAAATATTCTATCAAGTAATTCTTATTAATCCATGTGTGTTCACAAGACTTCAACTTTTCTTTGTCAACTTCCAGAAGGAAACAGAAATAGTAGCTGGCTACAGCTTTCCTTTATCAAAACTATTTCTTTCAGCACAACGATGTAGACATAAAGGAATCATTTTAAGAAACGTGACTAGAGGTCAGGTTTTCCAATTTGTTTTGAGTGGCCACTTACCTAGTGTTGTCCAGCTCACAATCTGATTCATAAGTGGCAGGCCTTCTTTCCTTAGCAGACTGTGGTGGGTGCTGTACACCACATACATAGAGAGCACAGCACTCAGCATCTGAAAACACAGAGCAGCTCAGCAAAGGGAAGGCAGGGAGAGTGACACACTACCAAATGCTTAGGCAGTGCAGAGACAAACTGGAATCACAGCAGGCTGCCTTCTTGTGCTCCAGAGCTTCATGTTAGCATTGCTATGCTAAGCCAGAGACTTGCCTAAGGGTGACACAGGGCAAGCACATTCTCAAGAGTACTATGGTACACCTCACCAGAGCTTCTATGTAGAAATATCTGGTAACAAATGTTGAAGGTTTCTTAAATTATACATACAGAAAGGAGTGTATAGTCTAGTGCCTTTCCCACCTCTGTTCCTCTGTACAGTACTATCCGTATATTTATTTATTCAATACATGTGGTCTGTATATTTACCAGGCGCTGGGAACTGAGACAGTATAAATGTTCACTGTAGTTACTATATGATAGGTGGAGTCAGGTTGAAGGCTCTTTTCATAAGAAACTACTTTATTGCAATATAGTCTTTCCTTTTCATTTGTGTGTTGCCTTCTTTTGTGCTGACATGTTTGGCTTGAACATTTTTTTAACAGACTCTTTATGCATAACAACCAAAAATATTATCCAGCTGTATAGAAAAATGACTACTGATCCCTGATCAATAGTGGATTAAATACCATTCTTAAGAAACGAGCTAAAGTGTGACTAGAAAAGAATAAGCTCTCAGAGTTTAGATCAGTGATCTCATCAAATCCTAAAGATTACTGTATTTTGTCTTTTTAGTGAACAGATTGAGACACAAACACTTCTGTGAATAAAGCTATGATGTACTCGTAGGAGCCATTCTATTGTAAGATATTTTCTCAATTCAGAGATGCCAAGATTGGGGAAAAATGTATGCCTTAGGATCAATAAAATATGTCAGGTAGCACAGAAATTAATGCAAATTACTAAGGATAATGCAGGAAAGAACTTTGTAATGGAGTTATATAATACGCAGAGGTATTTCTAACAAAGTATATAAAAATTTAAGCATGATATTCTCTAGTCCTCTGGAGTGAGAATAAGAAACACATTCCTGTCAAAGCTCTCATTCCTGTGGGTAGATTCTGTCAAAACTACACCAGTTTAGAAGAAAGGCAGTGTGCTATTTACAATGATGCATATGTTCCAAAGCTCGATAGGATGTTTACAAAGGGTTTCTTCTCTTCTTATGAGTTCACTGTTGCTCTCCAAGAATGAACATAAGTTACTGTATCTTTTAAGCATGGTTATATTTTTATTTCACACTAATTTGGAAATAAATTATAGTGTTTTGTCCTGAGAGAACTTTTTAAGAAGACTCACATGGTTTGGTAGAGCTCCAGATATGGTTATCCATAAAAAAAGGGTGGGTGGGGGGTGGGTGGGAGAGCTGGTGTGGAAGTTGTAAAAGGGGGACTCATGTTTGTGGGAGTGTAAACTAGTGCAGATACTTTGGATATCAGTCTGGAGGTTTCTCAAAAACTAGAAGTAGAACTGATATATGACATGGCTGTATCTCTCCTGGGCAAACACCCAAAGTACCTTATATTCTACTACAAAGACACTTGTATACCCATGTTTACTGCTCCTCTATTCACAAGAGCTAGGATTAACTAGCTGTCATAAACAGAATTAACCTGTACAACTATGAGCAGATGAATTGGTCAAAAAAAGTAACACAATGAAGTACTACTCAGCTTGACTGGCCATGGCTATTGCACACATGAACTCACACTGCTAAGCACACAAGCAAACAGACAACATTCCAGCATAGATGGGCAGTACTCTCCAGGCATCAACCCTAAATGAGGAGATATTGGAAGTGGATAGCTGTGCAAGAGGGAGAATCATTCTTTTTGAGGGTGTTCCCACTGGTTGGTCCCCTCGCCCCCTGTGGATGGCCTCACACCCATGCATGTATGGGCAGAACTAGATGGACTTAGCAGTACATCTACACAATGGAATATTATTCAACTGTAAAGTAAAATGAAATGAAGTTCATGAGTAAATGGATGGAACTGAAAATAATCATTCTGAGTGAGATACCACAAACCCAGAAAGACAAATACTGTTCTCTCCTGTACAACAGATTTGATTCTTTAGATATATATGTTTAAATTAGAGTACCAATAAATGACAGGAAACCAGTAATGGGTCATAGCAGGGCACACAAGTTGGCCAGTGTGATCCCAAAGTCCCTTCTCAACAGCACTATAGGCTACTGCCATGGCTCTCAGTTACCCTCCAAAGCTTGATAGTAAGATTTCTGCCGAAGACACCACATGTGTGATTCATCGAACATGGAGAATCTAAGATGGTACCAACCTGCAAGCTTTCATAGTCTGGAAAAGTGCTATGCATGTTACTGGGGAAGAAAAATAATCATCAGTCTTATGAAGCTGTGAATCCTTCCAGCTACAATAATGACAGGAATGGCAGGACCAGGACCACTGGTGCAATAGCTACACAATAATGGGAGTAATGAACCACTTTCTGCTTGGACTTGATTTCCTTGACAAGATAAAGCACATTTCTGGTTTAGTTAACTGTGCCCAAAACTACTGTCCACACGAACTCACAGCAGCTGTGACTGTATTGCATGCACAGACCTGCAGGAGATTAAGGAGCCAAAAGCCCAACACAGACGGGGTGGGGGGCACAGACAGGGTGGGGAGCATAGACGGCCTCATCCCTATCAGAGAAGTTATTGGCTTCTAGATGACAGATAGTTTTCTTCAGGGAAATGGTCACATATAGGTAGCATGAAGTAGATTCAGTGGGTTTAAAGAGAAAGCACATTAGTTAGTAAGGATCAGCGTTGATGGAGGGGAGGGGAAGAGGAGTGGATTTGACCAAAGCACATTATATGCATGTATAAAATACTCAATAAAAAATGACATAAAGATGAAGAGGAAACATATTAATGGGTACGTGAGAGTAGTTGACAGAGGAAATAGGGGCTAATATATTTTATTGTTTATAAGTATGTCAAAAAAATAAAAACAAATAAAATTTTAAATCTTAAAAGATAAAACCTACTGTTAAAAACATAAAAATTAAGGAAGGACTATTATCCTATTGGAAAAATGCTTTCTAAGCTGTACAGTGGTGGCTTATGCCTTTAATCCCAGAACTCAGGAAACAGAAGCAAGTAGATCTCTTGACTTTGAGACTAGCTAGGTCTACAGAGTGAATTCTCAGACAGTCAGGACTACATAAACACTGTCTTGAAAACTGAAAATGAAAGAAAATGAAAATGAAAGAAAATGAAAATGAAATAAAAAGAAAATGAAAGAGTACTTCATATTCTAATACATAAAGAGATATCATTTTGTAAAATATGGTTACTATGTAATCTATAACTTTCACAACCCTGTTAAATATTTGCTACACTGACATTAAGAAACAAACTGGAGGTAAATTACTGGAAACTGTACATCCTGTAAACACAATAGCTGGGCAGTAACCAACTTTAAAACACCACAGTCAGCAGCCAATTCCAGCCTATCTCCCAGGCCATCTATCACTTGCTGTCCTCATTGTCCACACTCCCAGGAGCTGCCACATCAAAGCAGCATGGTGTATCTGAGGACTACAAAAATCTCAGTGCAGAGGGTACACTCCTGCTCGCATTTGCTCTAAAGTCCTACGGTCTCCTTAACTGCTGATTTCTTGACATCACTGGTTATGCTTGCTGACCCTTTGCTATTTTATACATACTTCTGTGTACTACCTTAAAAAGAAAACTTGCAAGTGCTGGATGACATGAGCCTGATATAGCTGTCTCCTGAGAGGCACTGACAGTACCCAACTAATACAGAAGTAGAGGTTCACAACCATCCATTGAACTGAGTACAGGGTCCCCAATGAAGGAGCTAGAGAAAGGACCCAAGGAGCTGAAGGGTTTGCAGCCCCTTAGGACGAACAACAATATGAACTAACTAGTACCCTCAGAGCTCCCAGGGACTAAACCACCAACCAAAGAGTACACATGGTGGGACTAATGGCTCCAGCAGTATATGTATAGCAGAGGATAGCCAAGTCGGTTATCAATGGGAGGAGAAGTCCTTGGTTCTGTGAAGGTTCTATGCCCCAGTGTAGGGGAATGCCAGGGCCAGTAAGCGGGAGGGGGTAAGGTGGTGAGCAGGAGGAGGGGAGAGGGAACAGGAGTTTGTTTTAGTTTTTGTTATTTTCATTTTCTTTTTTCTTTTGGAGGGGAACCTGGGAAAGGAGATATTGTACATAAAGAAAACATCTAATAAAAAACAAAAAAGAAAAAAGAAAACTTCTCTTCTGACAGTCTTGAGTGACAGGAATATAGGAATGTAACAGAGTATAACACTAAGATACATTTTATTCTATAGCTAATATGATATACCATAGAAAAATTTTAACTGACCTGTAACAGAAGTACCAACAGCTCGTCTTTTACCAAATTAATTTTTCTTTTTACGAGAGTTGTTAGAACAGCCAGCGACAGCAGAAGAACCAGCAGTCCGGCACCCATTCTGTTTCAAAATATTATTCATGTTCAAACTTTTCTAAAGAAGCATTCTAAAAACAGCATATGAAAACATGAGGCAGTTTACTCAAATGTAGACCTCTCATGCATTTTGTTTAATCGTCATCAAGTAGTAAAGCTGGCAGAGGAATGATGGGAAATAGCAGGGCAAGCACATGGCAGTGCTAGTTGTAACTACATTCCATAACTTCATTCAGTATATTTACCTTATTACCTATTTGTCTAATTCATTCTTTTTCATTCATCAACTGCTATGGCTCTTAAACTGAAGTAGGTAAATACAGAGAATATAAAAGGTAGCTAAAGAAAGCATCTGTCACAGAGATTCTCACTGAGAGAACAGATTCATCCAAAGAAGGACAAAGGACTCCTCAGGCTAAGCAGCTCCTTCCCATCCCAGACCCAGTGTCTCCTCAGCTGGCCTCGCTGGAAGGTGGGGCAGTGGTCTCAACAATGTCGGGGAGTCCATCACTGTGTAAGTCATTGTGTATACTATGCTGAAGTGGCTGAACTCATTTTCTAGACTGTCAGGAAGACTGTCAACAAAGTCATAGGTAACTAATACCAAGGAATTTTAGCTCTTCATAAAAATCTGAATAATATAACTGAATGTATGTTCAAGATACAATCTAGAACTCAAATAAAAAGAACTAAGGAAAAGTGAGTGTTACAGAAATAAGAAAGTACAAATCCATGATTAGGTATATACCAAGAACATGGCTGATGTTCATTTTTTTATTCTTCAAGTAATCTCTGAGGTCATAAGAAAAAAACATCAACACTTTAAAATGTATTATAATAAGACTCATAAGACTAGCTATGTAGAATAACAACTTTTGCCTCTTCTCTTTCTTTTGTTTTAACGCATTGGCAACTGTTCTGCTTTAGTACACTGAGCTCACAGAAATCCAACAGTAACAAAATACACCTATCTTCTCTGTTTCCTTATTTTATCCTTAATTGTTGCACACATCTGTTTCTGTAATCTAGAGGATGAAATTGCTATGAGAGATCAAATGGACATAGAACTTTCTCTATGAACTAAGAATAAGATAAATTGCAAATAATCACAGGAAACCAACATGCATTTAACATTAATAGCAAAATTTAAATCACGTTTAGATAGAAACACCATAATTTTCAATAACATGAATTTGATTTTTTTACATTTAGCAGGCTTATTTGCTTTTTGAGTCAATCTTTAATAGAAAATGCAAGTAGCAATATTCTATAGAGACCATTTATACAGTATATTGTCCTTTTATAATATCTTCTCCCAAACTATGTCAGTACTGCATGAGCAAGACTGATAAAAGGTAGGAAAGGGCTTTACAGAGACAGCAAAGGAACGCACAGGACAACTTGCATCAATCAATCAATCAATCAATAAACAAACAAACAAATAAAAGTATTTAAATTTTGTTTCTCACATGCTATATTTACTTCATGAAAATTCCAAATTTTTGACTGTAATATTGAAGTATAGTTTAGACAGTGTGGTCTTATAATTCAATAATTGGGCTCTGATTATTAACTGTGTTCCTAGGACAATTCCTGATCTCATTTTTGTTGTTGCTGTTGTGAGAAGCCAGAAAAACCAACAAGCAAAGAAAAGTACAGAATTTCTTAAATTAACAGACACTTAAGAATATTCAGTTAATCTTCTTACAGTTAAAAAAAAAAAATATATATATATATATATATATATCCTTATCTATTAAAGATTAGGGAAAATCCTTTTTAGAAATGCCCAGAACACTAAGAAGTAAACAGCAAAGGCAACTATACGATGTAAAGGTGTGAACTGGTATATATGCCTACAATCCCAGTACTCAGAAGGCTAAGGCAGGACAGTGAGTTTGAGGCCAGACTCTGCTCAAAAAAAAAAAGTAAAAGAACAACAGCAAAATGAAACACAGATAACTTAGTCAAGCACACACAGACCCAGATCCAAGGGATCTCACATCCTCTTATGGCCTTCATGGATATCCACATACATATGGCACATGCACACGCACACACACACACACACACACACACACACACACACACACACAGAGAGAGAGAGAGAGAGAGAGAGAGAGAGAGAGAGAGAGAGAGGGAGAGAGAGAGAGCACAGAGGCAGAAAGGCAGAGAGAGAGAGAACTGTTTTTTAATGTTACAGTGTCAATAGAGGATAAATTCTATTGAAATAGCAAACAACATTGTACATACACTAGAGAAAGGTTTGGCTTTCACACAAGGATGGACATACACACATGCACACACACTCAGACACCCATGGTGGTTGAGGAAAGTTGTCAGTAGGTTACATATGATAACTTCAAAGCACAGGCAACTAATTATTTTAAATATTTGTCTAGGTCATACTGGGGGGAAATGTACCAGTAAGACTGAGAATATATTAAAGAATAAAGAATTTTTTTTACACAATTTGAATAGTTAAACATAAAAATATTGCCTAGCAAGTACAAGGTCCTGGGGTTGATTCCTAATTCTGCAAACAAAACAAAACAGGGAAGCACACTTTCAAAATAGAGATTTTTTTTTCTCATGGAAAAATTTTAATTCAATTAAGACAGACATTCATTTTTTAGTGGCATTTGGTTTGGTCATAAACACACTTAAAACTAACATCTGAACGCAGAACACTTTCACAATGTAACTAAATTTTTATAGATTCTATAATATTCAGAATAAAGAAAATCTAAACCAGGAATAAGGGTGAGTTTTAAGTTACCACTTGGTATAATTTTACTACCTATGAAGGTCTGGTAGCACCTCCAGGGGGACTAAGGCCTCTCAGGTGATAGGCTAAGATCATAACTAGTAATTCAACATTAGTATTTCAGGTTTATTCATGTAATGTTAAGCTCAGAACCAAGATTAGTTTAGTGTCATGGTATTGGACCTGGAGACATGGGTTAACAGTCAAGAGCATTTCCTGCTCCACCAAACAGTCCCATTTCAAGTGGTCCCCATATATACATAACCCAGATCCAAGGGATCTCACATCCTCTTATGGCCTTCATGGATATCCACATACATATGGCACACGCACATAAACACACACACACACACACACACACACACACACACACACACAGAGAGAGAGAGAGAGAGAGAGAGAGAGAGAGAGAGAGAGAGCACAGAGGCAGAAAGGCAGAGAGAGAGAGAGAAAGAGAGAGAGAGAGAGAGAACACAGAGGCAGAAAGGCAGAGAGAGAATTGCTTTTTAATGTTACAGTGTCAATAGAGGATAAATTCTATTGAAATAGCAAACAACATTGTACGTACACTAGAGACAGGTTTGGCTTTCTACCCACAACAGGCATCAATGGGAATACTGCCAGAAGCAAAGAGAAGAAAGCCCAGCTCAGGCAGGTGATCTAAAGTCAAGAAAAAAAATACGTATTTAGACAAATATGGTATAGAAATCTGTTTTTAGCATCTCATATAACACATGGCTGAAACTAAAAGAAAAGCTGTGCTGAATTTATTTAGACCCTAATATTGTATTAGTTACTTTTGTAATAACAAAATGTATGACAGGAAGCAACTTAAAGATGGAGGGTTTGCTTTTTCTCATAGTTCCACAGATGGTTCTGTCCATCATGGCAGGGGGCGGGGAGTGTGGTAGCAGGGAGGTATGTTATGACAGCCAGCAAGAGCTTGAGGCAGTTAGTTGATCACCACACTGCAACCAGTCAGGAAGCAGAATGAATGCTGCTGCTCAACTTTGCCTTCTCTGTTTTTAAAAAAACTAGTCCCAATAGTTAAGGTGGGACTTTTCACCTTGATTAACTTCATTCAGAAAAACCCTCCTGGATTTCCCCAGAGGCTTGTTTGTATGTGATTCTTAAATACCATTAATCTCACAGTTAAGATCAACCATCACAAATATGGATACCTTGAATCATATTTACTATCTGTTTTGGGTTGGTTATTGTTTGAAATTCGTATACATGTGCTTTGTCAAATTCCCTCCCAACTTCTTGTGGCTTTTAAAATACTACTGGGTCTCCATGCTGCTACATTCCCAGAAAAGAGCTGCGTGGATGGGGCACAAGGAAGCCACTCCTCAGACTGGAGCTTGGAGTGTGAACTCCTGGGCCACTCTGCTGCCCTAAGGACTCTCTCCTCTCTCTAGGGACTAGAAGCTCCATGAGTGCCGCAAACAACCAGCTCTGTCTTTATAGGCTTCCAATATCTCTGGCTCATTCTGACAGGAACATATGTATAAATCACAGAGACAGAAAGTTGATGTCAGCCCTTCCTTTCAAAGGACCAGGCCCTTTATGTGAGTGTGCACTCCACTCCTTTGCTTAAAAATAAACAATTCTTTGAGCCAAACACATATCAACACAAAGTAACTACTACTCTGTTTTGCCAACATGAGTACTTATACCTTGGCTCGGGTCCACAGCTGAGTGAGAAACGGCCAGCCTGCAAACACAAGCAGTCCAGCTGTCAACATGTAGCGGTAGAAGAAACTGAGCACCTGGTAAGAGATTGCAAAGAAAATGAAGACGAAGGTCACTTCATGCCAGAAACAAAGCCACAAGACACCTGGCCAGGTACTCACCAGTACTTCAATACCCAAGGTGAAGACAAGCAAGTAGGCAGCAAGATGCCTCAGAGGGAAAGTCAGGAGTGATTCAACCAGGTCTTGAATAACTTCATGTCTGTTTAAGGAGACAATTTACAAAATGATTACTTATAATTTGCAATAGCATATTAATATTAGCAATGTAATGCAAAATTAAAACTGCACAAAGCCCCAAATCCCAGATGTTCCCATTTATAAATTATTTAAAATTTAAGATAAATGGTAGCAATTTGTTTTAATGGCTTTGCTTACTTTTATTTGTGGAAATCTGTATTTTAGGAAAAATGATGATATATATTTATTTAGTTTTATAAATATAAATAACAAAAATGATTTTTGTATGACCTTAGTTTAAACAAAGGTACATGTACTGCAGATACATCAAAAAATAAAAATAAAAAGTAAATTGAACCTAAATGTATGCAAACTTAAAAAAAAATACTACAACTCATTGGACTAACCTTGTATCTACCTCTGAGCTACTCCAAAAGCTTTCATAAAGTCTTACCTGAACTTACGATTTTTATTTATCTTCAATACTGAGGACTGAGCCTAAGGCTCTATCCATGCAGACATCCAGTCTGACACTAAGCTAAAATCCCAGCCTTTCCATTTAAACTTTATGTTGCTGTCATTCAGGCTGGCCTCAAAATGCCGGGGTTTGTGCCTCAGCTCCTGAGGAGATGGGATTAGAGACATGCACCACTACTCTCAGTTTAATTGCACTTTTTAACTGAGCCAAATAACCTTTTCCAAACCCAATTTAAGATGTCATTAATTGTACACTAATTGTAATTGAGAATTTATAACCACCAAAAATGTATTACATACTTGAGTACATTTTGCATTTTATCATCAAGAAAAAAAAAAACTTTAGCATTTGTAGAGTATTAAGTAGGTAATTGTAAAGGGCCAGTATCATTTGGTTTATGACCTTTTTCTGACTGAAAACAATGGCTATAGAATAAAATTATATCACACTGTTAAGTAGCCACCTAGGAAAGAAAAGTTAATACCACAAGGAGAGTATTTCTTTTGTTTTTCAACTGTAAATAAGCAAAGAGGCACGGAGATTAAATGAAGTCATTTTGGAGGATTTTTATTCTAGAAAAAATGGGTTAAAATATTTAATAATTATTTATTATGTGAATATGTGTACCCACAGTGGAGGTTGGAGAGCAATCTTCATGAATTTGTTCATTCCTTTTAGTTATGTGAGACCCAAGTGCCCTTGACTGTTGACTTGTGAAGCAATCTAACCAGCTTAAAAACTCACTTTTAATGTTTTATTTTCCATGCAATCTATCAAAATGGTGCAATAAAACATATCTGCAAAATCCCATTTTCCCTAAATGTAAAATATATATACTATCGTAACGATTAGGCTAATTAATCATTCGGAAGGGGTTCTACAGTAGAACAGACTGGCTAAGAAACTTAGAGAGTTCTCAAAGTAGAGAAATGATGTCGGAAAAGCACAAGTGAGCTAACTAAGCAAACCAACAACCTTATTACGTTCAGACGGTGAAACCACTGGATGTTCTTTGCTCAGTGTCTTATTTCTTCATACTTAAAGTATCTGAATTGTTTTGTTATGATTTTTGGGCAGCCCTTCTCTATAGAGCCCAGACATAGAAATGCAGATCCTCCTGCCTCTGCCTCCCAGATGAGCTTGAAATCTGAGTTATCTTCCTTTCCAGGCTGACTATAATAGTAAGAAGCCTCTTTTAGACGATGCTGAGAATGAGAAAGTACATACAGACAGAAGCACAGCGCATTGAACTGTAGAGGGTCGCTGTCAGCAGACAGTAATAGATTGGATATAATTAAAAGTTTCACTTATTTCATGGCTAAGGAAGAAGTAAAGCATATGTAAAGAAAACACATAAACTTTGTAAAACATGAAGAAACTAAAATACAAGATGATAAAATAAGTGCAAGATGTAAGGTACTAATAACACAACACAGTAATATTTATTATGTTATTTTATTATATATTTTTGTTTGAAAAACACTCAAAGAAATGAACCGAGTCACTGCTTCCTCAAAGAAGTACAGATGAGGTAAAAAAGGTAACACAAAAGTATGTTTAGTGTGCAGCGTTATGCAGTTGTAAATGAAAGGAGAGTGTTGAGACATCTGAGAGTAGTACTCCCATCTTTTAGTACTTAGGCTACAAAATCCCAGAGCATTTTACACATAGGGTTAACTGCCGGTGAAATAGAAAGAAGGCAGAAAGACAGGCTACTTACTCTTTTAGAACTGCATACCATATAGGCACTGGCAGCAAGCAATACACATAGTAAGTCCACGGACAGGCTTGGATCATCAGGAAGCATGCTACTAAGACACCAGTAGCTATGAAGCTACAAGTGAGGAGATGATGTGGCTTCTGAAATGAAACAGAACATTTGAATATATTGAAACCCATGCTGATTTATGGTTTTTAAGAAAAATATCTTTTTTTCTGTTTCTGCAACTAGATGATTAATCAAACTTCTTTCAAAATGAAAAATCTGTCATTGTCCTAGCATATCAGGAAAAAAACTGGCTATCCTCAAATAGTTATCATTAGGCAATTCTCAGTTGCGGACTGGCAAGGGTCCTAAAACTAGTTTATAAATAACTCATTCGGAACTCTGAACAGAGTTCTTCTTAGAAACAATTTTTCTTTTTAAATAAATCTTGACTGTCTTCTGTGTCTCCTTACAGGCCTATTTACCACACAGTAAACTATTTCTATTCAACAGTTTCTGCCTATTCGAAGCTCCAACCTGCCATGCTGCCCACTTGCCTCTCCCACTGCCTAAGCCATATCTACTCTTCTCAATCTGAATAAGGAACTCCCTGCATGCTTGTCACTAGTGCCAGCTTCCCAGACTACCAATGCTTCTTGGTGCTCTGGGCCATACAGTCCCACAACGGGGAAAGGGTGAATTTTAGAAGATGTAGAGTTCTGGGGTCTGAAGCAGAGGTTACAAAATGGTACAAAGTATATTAAGTGCCTTCAGAAGGTGTTAGAGAAGAAAGGAAGTGGACGGTGGGGAGGAGGAGCTCTTTTGACTCCACTCCATGTTTTTTGTTTCCTCTACCTGTTAGCCAAGGATAAATAAGCAGGAACCAAGAACCTCTTTCTGGAAACACTCAAAATTAGGAAATATATCCATTTCCTATCCCATTTTTATATTTTTCTCTACTGGTGTAAAAGATTATTAAATTGGAATCAAGCATAAGTTAGGAAATGGCTGTAAAAAGAGGTTGAGGCATAGCATTTGTAAATAAGAAATTGAAGTTCAAGTCCAACTGGCTATGATATTGAGATGGGTGATCTCAGTTGTCAACTTTACATACCTGGAGGAGGAAACTTTAACTAAGGAACTGCTTCCATCAGATTAACTTTTGAGCATGTCTGTGCAACATTTTCTTGATTAACAAAAAAATGTGGGATAGAGCAGTCCAAAGTACAAAGCTTTCCTTAGACAGAGTTTTGTCTGTCTATAACAGGGGTATAATAAAATTATACATATTTATCACTGCTGGTAAGAAAAACCAGATTACACAGGGCTTAGTAAAGTAACTAGAATATTACTGATGCTCAATAAATTATGGCTATTATTTTTATTTTTTATTCTTTTTTGCACTAATCTCAGCAATTATAGAATCTCTCAGTCAACAGAACATGAAATAAAGATAATAGCGGTCCCATAGAAAAATGATGGAGAATAGAAAGCCACATTTAAATAAGTAGGGACAGATAAGAGCTCTAAAATTGAAAGGGGATATATCTGCAATTGATTATAAGAGATGAGAACTCATTTATACTATTTTGAGAAGAGTAAAATAATGAGAAATGAAAGATATGAGTGTCTGAACAACAACTTCATACTCTAGAGTTGATACAATATGGTAGAAGGTGGGGAGCACTTCTGGAGTTAACTTTGACTGACTTCTTGCTTGTGATTAATCATGAATGAGTCTGCCGACATCTGTCTTTGTTTTTAATTAAGACGTGTGCTATACCCTGACAAGTTCCTCTGCTTACATATATATACATCCTTGAGAGATTGTCCTAACCTGAAGGGAACAGCCTTAGTCAAACATAGATACTGTGTACCATAAATTCGCCATGTAAGGATTTGTGGTCATTGTTTAGCTTCTGGGAATTAGACATGCTTTGTGTTGCTTGTCTTTAAAAGACACTGAGAAAATACACTTGCTCACTGGCATGGTATTCACCAGCAGCCCTCCCACATTCCTATCTCTTGCATCTTCTTTCTGCCTTTCCTAAAATCATCCTCACTCCCCCAGTCAAGGTTCCTATCCTGACTGACTAGCTGGCTCCAGAAGCAGAATTACCTAATTATCTAAGCTTCAATCTTTCCCCCATATTATGAGAGTCATAACTAACAAAGCTGCAGGAAGGTTAAACCTAACTGAACAACATCCACAAAGCATCCGAGGCAGGGTATACTTGGAAACGATGGAGATCAGTAAAGACAACTCATCACCCAGCACAAAAGGTGCTACTTTTGTTTGTACCATTTCATCTGTTTGAATTTTCCTCCTCACTATAGTCTCAACTTCTGGCAAAAAGCTGGAAAAATGTCTCAGTGGTCAACAGTGTAAACAGTGTGTGCAAAGGGCCCAAGTTCAGATACCAGCAGCCATTCTAGGCAGTTTATAGAACCCTGTAATTCTCTCTAGGAGATCTGATTCCTCTGATTTCTATAGGCATCTGCAGTCACGTGAACCCTCATAGATATATACAAACACACAATTAAAAATAAACTAAACTCACACCAGGACTTCCTTTTTTTTTTTACTGTTATTAATATGATAGATTCTCTTTTATTTAAAACATTGTAGGCCTCAAATCTTAAACACTAATAGTATGAAATATAGTTAACCAAAATCATGGAGGGTGCTTATTTCTTGCCTACTTTATTTAATACCATGATTTTTCATGGTACAATCTGAATCTCCTATTTCTCTGTAGAACACCTAGCATTGTACTTGTACACTCAATTAACTACTGACTTGCACTGTCAAATTAATAAATAAAAGAGCTATCAACTATGAAGTCTTGATATATTAACAAAAATATATCTTTTTTCAATATTCTGAACAGCAAAAGGAAAAAGCAGTGTTTGACACAACAGCTCAGATCTCAGTCCCACCTTGGCTGAGGGGCTATTACCAAGTTAGCTAATTACTTCAGCCCAGTCTCATCTTTTATAAACAGAAGCTGAAATGCACAAAGAGGGCAGTATACATTTCAAGAACCCAGTACAATTCTTAGATACATCTCTCCATTACCAAAACAGTCATTTCTGTGTATCTGCTAACATGTAGGAAATAATTCCCATTACAGCCAACCTCAAATATATTGAAATAACCACAATTACTTGGAAAAAATTATTTAAGATGCATAGAAAGAACTATAAAAAACTGAAATTAAGCAATAATAATGTTCTTCCCTACATTATAGACAAATAAAATATAAAATGATAAAAGTTACCACTAGAAATGTTTATAGACTATTGTTATTTAAAATATCCTTGCAGAATACTTTTTAGAGGATTTGGACACAGTAATAATCATTAGAGAGAATGAAGCAAAGGAAACGAAGGTAGGATATTCTGCCTCGTAAATGATAGTCAGCAATATACTTTTAAGACAGAAAGTGTTTTAATGCAATAAAACCATGTATGTACTGTTATATTCTCTGTTTAGAGCAGTGATTCCCCCTGTGGGTCACAATGCCTTTAAAGGGTCAAATGACTCTTTCACAGGGTTACCTAGGACCATCAGAAAATATATAGTAGCTACATGAATTTTATGGTGGGGGTCACCATGACATGAGCAACTGTATTAAAGGGTCACAGCATTAGCAGGGTTGGGAACTACTGGTTTAGAAGTTTGACCTCTTCCTTTCATTGAAAGCACAGTATGCCTCCATTCTTAAATGAAGGTAAAGAAACTATATGTGTTAAAGAATCAGTAGAATTCCTAAATACATCTTTCCATTACCAAAACATAGTCATTTCTGTCTATTTCCCTAACATGTAAAAAACAGTTCCCATTACAGCCAACTTCAAATACATTATAATAATTAAATCAATCTTAAGGTTAAGAAAACATTCTTGAAATTTATGTCAGAAAGATGAAAGAGAAAAAAATCAGAGAAGTATAAATATTACTATAAAAGAATATTTAAACAATGAATATATTGTTTGTTCAGTTCTTAATATGAGATAAAAATAAGTATACTGCTTTGAAGTGGTTTGTTTTGCCTTCTGGTTTTTTGAGATATGGTTTCTCTGTGTGGCCCTGGTTGTTCTGGAACTTGTTCTGTAGACAAGGGTGGCCTTGAACCTAGAAATCTACCTGCTTCTGCCTGCTGACGGCTATGATGATTAGTGTGCACCACCACAGCGGTTTAAAGAAGCTTTTAAAAATATATATATTTATTATTTTTATTAATTTGCATGTGTATATATGTGTGCCTCCATAAATTTATGTATCATGTACAATGAGATGCCTGGGAAGGCCAGAGGACATCAGATTCTCTGGACCTCGAGTTACCGACAACTGTGAGCCTGATACAGGCTCTAGGAGCTAAGCTCAGACCTTCAGCCAGAGCAGCAAGTACTCCCAGGATCTGAGTTGCCTGCAGGCCTGGAGTAGTTTCCTAATAACCTATTCTAGGAGTATGTGCAATACTTACATTGAGTAGTTATTTAAAAATCAGAAACAGTATCATTTAGACTACAGAAGAACTTAAATTATTCGTATGCATTTCTTTATGCTTCTCTTAAGTTACAGAGCCACTGTAATCAATGTACTCTATTAGCCACTGGGAAAAAAAAATAACAGACACACCAGAAAATACAAGAAAAGCAAAGACAAAACACATGAGTTCACTTAATCTTACAACTTACGGATTCTATGAACTCACTATTCACGATTGATTCAGACTGGCGTCCTGGTAACTCAGGACAGTATCATCTGAATCTTTGTTACATCTGAACTTACCTTACTTTCCTTCCTGGTGCCTCTTGGGATATTAGAATGAGACTTGATGATTAACAAAGAGGCATAAGACATCCATCCCACAAAACCAACCGCAACATTGATGCCCAGAAATAGTCTGTCGTAAGTGTGATAATAGGACAGTCCTCTCAGTGCAAGGTCAATCAGCTCCTCACAGAGGGACACCTATGAGGACAAAGCATATACAGAATGCGTACAGGGAAACAGCAACAGCCAAGCTTCCCCACCCAAGGACCATGGCAGCAGAGTGGAGTGAGACGCTGTATACGAGAAGCATAGGAACAGACCATAGCTGTGAGGATCTTCTTGTAAAACATGAAGGTATCTCAGAATAAAAAGGCTTTTTAATTTGCAAAGATAGGGTACTTTAATGAAAACAATTTATGCTCTAGGTAGTATTTTAAAGGAAATCATTATGTCAAAATGGTCTTCAGATGATACATACTGGAAATGAAGGTGTTCCAGCATATGTCTCAAATAATGGAAATGCCCATATGTATATACATATGTAAGCATGTGAGTATATGCATTGTATTTCACTTTCATGTCAGATTATGAAAATCTACTATAAAATGTCAGCAAAATAACAGTATGTCAGAGGAGAAGAATAGGTTAGTGAACTGGGAATGTAGTTTAGTGGTACAGTGCTAAACTAGCATATGAGACACTCTGGGTTCAAATACTACCAGGGAAAATGTCTAAACTTTAAAAGCATAATTAAAAAAATTATAAATGCGCAGACTGGTAATTACTTAGGGTAATCTCTTTAATAAGGCATGGTGACACATGTATGTAATCGCAACTGCTTTAGAGGCTGTGCAAATCTGACACTACCCTGGGCAACCAAACAATTCTCTTCCAAAAAAAATTAGTAAACAAATTGATAAATTAAATAAATAAAATAGAGCTGGGGATGCAGCTCACTAATAGGGTATTTATTTAGCATGCACAGGACCCTCTGTTCAATCCCCTGTAATGTAAATGTGATACTATGCAATGCAATACAATATAATGCAGAAAACCAGTGGGGTAGAGGTGCTTAGAGTTGAAGCGTTAGTATGAATGTGGTGACGTAAGCGGCAATGTGGTACACTACACCCTCACAAGAGGATGGGGACTCAGTATTTGTTTCTTCATTAGACAAACAAACAAACAAACAAACAGGCAATACAGTTCCTTTCTAAGCTAGAAAACTGTACCACCTGAAGTAAGGAGGAGTATGTCTGAGGCTAATGTCCCTCCGCAAGGAGCCCCACAGCCTTCCTGATGTGCTTCGCCGGCAGAGCTCCCAGTCCTGACCTCAAGTGCCTATGTACTTACTACTTCATCGAATTTCTCCTGTTTTATGTAAGATCTTGCTTTTCTTAAAATATCCAGCTGTTGAGAATCAGAGAGCAACCTACAGAAGAAAAGGGAGGAGAGGCTTAATGCTTCCTAATTTGGTTTCTTGTACTTGTTAAATAAAGACAGAAAAAAAAAATGGAGAAAACAGGAAATAAAACCAAATAAAAATGAAAAAGAAAGGAAACATTAGGTTAAACTTGTGACTGCTGGATATTTGATTGCCTCTAAGAAGAGATTATGGTTAAACTTCATTTTCTTTACCCCAGATTTCTTTTTCTTTTTTTTTATTTATTTATTTATTTATTTATTTATTTATTTATTTATTTATTTATGGGAGTACTAGGAATCAAACAACTATCCTGGTCATGAAAATCAAGTGTCCCACTGATGAGCTATACCCCATCCCTGACACAAAGCTTCAAACACTAATTACATTTATGAATCTATATAAACTATCATTCTAAAGAGATTCAAGACCATGAAAACAAACTGTGGATAAAGTCAAGATAATCAGTACACCACTGACTTCCATCACTAAGCCTTCCTGTGTGTGCTAGACACAAAGACAGGGAATCAGGCTGACACACATCGGTGCACTTGTTATGCTTCACCCAAACAGGATTTAGGAATCCACATTATAAAAGTATTCTAGTAGAGTTTAACTGATGCTGGGAGCTAGTGAGCTACTTGAACTTATCATATTTGTACTACAATGTGTTCAGAAAATACTAAAATATAGAGAAAAATCGAAATTATATAAACCCAAAGGCATTACTAACATTATAGAAAAAAAGGAAATACCATCAGAACAATTGTCTTTATGATATGAATAAGGATATTTAAATGCAAATCTGAATATATACTACTTAACTAAGCTTGCGTTCCTAAAGGGAGTCTCATCATCATCAAACAGTGCACACAAAGTTACTGAAGGCTACTGGAAAGGATGTATGACAAAAATGTGACAACTGCATGGCTCAAACATCATGTCATTTGTCTTCTGACTGGTGTAGTTCCCTACCTCTGATGAGACTTAAGTAAGTCTATGTAACCTGAGGTGGAATGGTCTGAAATTCACTTATTTGAGATTCTTCTCTAGAAAATGAACATAATCCCAAATCCTGTATGATTTTCCAAAAAAAAA
>NW_022196891.1:1939165-1952044 GCF_008632895.1 Mastomys coucha
AAAAAAAAAAAAAGAAAGAAAGAAAGAAATGCATGAAACAGAGAAGACTCCCCAGAACATTCTTGCATTCTACAAGAAACCCCGTTTAAGGAGATGTGTGGAGAGGCTGAAGAGGTGACCTAGTGCTCTTCAGAGGACCAACGTTCAGTCCCCAGCATCCATGTCCTGTGGCTCACAACTGCCTGTAACTGCAATTCTGGACATCCAATGCCTCTTCTCTCTCTCTCTCTCTCTCTCTCTCTCTCTCTCTCTCTCTCTCTCTCTCTCTCTCTCTCTCACACACACACACACACACACACACACACACTCACACACACACACACACACACACACACACACACTTAATACAAATAAACTTAAAAAGAAAAACAACCTGTTCTGATTTTAAGATCTCCCAACTTTCAACTCTCCTCTTTCAACTGAGGAGAACTCAATCAAGGGCTATCATGTTTCTGATTGCAGGGAAACCCACAATCCTTCCATTCCCACTGTCCAGAGAATTTACTTAGATTTGTAAAGAAAAGGTGTCAAGACGCAGAAATACAAGGAAAGTGAAAAAGTTACTTCAAAATGTTGGTTTGGTCCCTTCTTCTATCACTAACATTTGGAATGTTTTCTTGGAAGCTTTAGAAATTGAATTACTGAGCCAAGGGCAGAAGCATTTTTTTTGAGGTTTATATATAAACTGTCAAATTTTAAAAAGTAAATAAATAAAATTAAAATAAAAAAGGCCTTAAAATAGCTGGCCTTCTCTTCTTTGTCCTGACGTATTCTATTCATGAATACTGACTGCATCCTCCAATTTTCTTGTAATTATTATGGCTTCTTTAATCTACTTCATCAGTTCTATGCTTCACAGACTACTTCTATTACTCTTAATTCCTCATGATCCCAAACATACATACATACATACACACACACACACAAACACACACACACACATACACATACATACTCATGCGCGTGCACACACTCACACCTTTTCATTTGTCATCTATCTTGCATGCACATCTGAGTTCTTTTCCATAAAGATCTTTATGCTTTTCAAATCAAATCTTTATGACCCATTCCAAATCTTTCCTCACACCATTAGCACTTTACTGTGGGTTAATAATCAGTTTATCCCCATTGAATTACATTTTAACTTCATGCGAGCCAAGATAATATCTTATACTTCCATTAATTTTCACAATACTACTTAGGAAAGTGCTAAGCACACAGAATGAATCAATAAATCTTAATGGATAAAATGCTCTCACCGAGCCTGTTGTAGTAGCACGTGACTATAGCTCTCAGGGGCAAAAGCAAAAGGATTTAGGGCCAGCTTAGGCTTCACTGCAGGTTTCAGGCAAGAATGAGCTATGGAGTGAGCCTCAGGCATTTTATTTGTTTGTTTTGTTTATAAACCTATCAAAACACTGTAGGCCTGTACTTAAAAAAAATAAAAGAATGATATAGTCATATTATCATTCTAAAAATACTGAAGATTTACAAATTAAGTAAAAAGATAAGAATTAAGAAAATGAGAAAACCATTTTAAAGGAGAAGCATTTATGCTTATTAATGTACACTAGGGACTCAGGGAAGGAAAGCAAAGATAGGGAATAGCTTCACATGTTACACATATCACACATTTGTGGAGTATCTGTGCCATGGTTTCTCTGGGTGGTCAGCAGGACAGGATTTAGAATCATCTAAGACAGCACTTCTCAATTTGGGTAATCATCCCATCAGAGGTCTCATATCAGATATTCTGCATGTCAGATATTTACATTATGATTCCTAACAGTAGCAAAAGGACAGTTATGAAGCGGCCTGGAACTAATCTTACAGTAGGGGATCATCACAACATGAGGAACTATAGTAAAGGCGTGCAGCATTAGGAAGGTGGGGATCACTGTCCTAACACGCGCCCTTCTGGGTGTCTCCAGAGAGCATTAGCTGAGGGGAAGGTCTTCCCTCCAAGTGAGTATCTTCCAATGTATGCCAGAGACATGAAGAAGCAACAACACCTGCCTCTGCTTTTTATTTATCAGGAAGTGTGTCTGCTGCTGCTGCTACTATCTCCCTATCTAGAAGCAAAGTAACATTCCTCCCCCTACCCCCAAGTTCTATACCATCACACCCAGACAAAGCATGATTCTGACTAAGAATGGCAGGTTCAGGACAGGAAAATATATGCAAAAACATCTCATTAGATGAGTCCTAATCCCTCTAGATACTTCTCCACCAAATTAGCTATACTAGCTGAGTTTCATAATTTTGTAAAATTCAGTCCCAATTTAATATTCAGACCCAAGAATAATAGAACCTTCAAAAATAGAGGCAAACTTTTGCTTCCCCTAAAGAATATACACTGGCACAATCATTTTGGAAAATTGAGAGTATAAAATAAACATCACATACACAATGATCCAAAAAAATTATCCCATGTTTATTTATGTATACTTACATCATAAATAAAAGCTAGACATAGTGGAATATACTGGCAATCCTAGAATCTGGCAAGCATAAAGAGTCCTGGGTTTGAGGTTAGACTGTGATACATGGCAAGTTCCATGCCATTCAGAGCTTACATAGCAAATAATGTCTTAAAAAAAAAAAAAACCAAAAGGAAAAAATCCAAACAATAAAAAAAAAGCATACAATATGTAACTGACAAAAACTAGGCATAGCACAAATGTTTGTCAGTAGTGAAATACATAAACTGCAGGTTCATACATCCTGTATAGCAGTGAAAAATACCAACATGTGGCAATCAAACATAGAATGTTAATGTAACAGTTGAATATAACAGTTATAACAAAATGAAGCTGGTATAAATGAGCATATCCGTTTTGAGCTCTTATATGTGAAGTTCCATACAGGATACTACCAATCAGAGTTGTTAAGTCAAAGTTGATTTCTAGAAGGGTAACTGGCAGTACTGTGTTGTTCTGTTTCTTCTTTTTTAACTTGAATAATTGTATTTGATCTGGTTTTGTTGCTTACAGAATGGGGTCACTTGTCTTAGTTCTGAATGAAGATGTTGTTTCAAGGTGTTAATGTTTTATAAGAAATATAGCTATGAGCTGCATCCTTTTCTTTTCACATATTAAACTTATTTTTACAATTTTATCAATGTTCAAGCATGTGAGATAGAGGAAAGAGTGCTTGTGCAAGGAAAGAGATGCTTAGATCCTAAGCTAAGAGTGCATGATACACTACATATGGAGGCTAATTCAGCACAATGCTTAGAGATGTCTAGAAGCATAGCTGAAGGCCAGGTGTACTTCTCGGAAAAAAGAAAAAGGAGATAGCAACAGCTACTAGTGCCAGTGCCATCATGGTCTTCATTCATTCATTCATTTTTATTCATTCATATATTCATTTATTGCTTTTTTGGCTTTATAAGACAGAGTTTTTCTGTGAGGCTCTGACTTGAAACTCAAGAGATCAATCTGCCTCCTGAGTTCTGAGATTAAAGGTGTGCACCACCACACCAAGCCCAAGCACTATGGTCTTAATTTTTTTTTTTTGTTACAGTAAATTACATAGAACCAAAGCTCTCTGTACCAATACCCACTCAGAATTTGTCCATGTAGCCACAGAGCGCAAAGGGGGGACATTCCAAGCCTTATTCTGGCAAGATTTCCAAACATCTTACTCCATTCTGAACACCCAAGGGTACAGCATAATTGGATGCTTCCTTGGATGGCAGGCTTCAACTTGCCATCCTCCTGACTCAGCCTCCCATGTAGCTGTGATTACAGGTCTATGCCACTGAGCTTGGTTGGTCACAACATTTTGGAAGGAATTCTATTTGTCTAATTGAATGTCTAGAAATTTTTTAATTCAAAATACCTTGACTATGTATGCAAATGAAATTTCTATTTAACTTCCTTAATATATTATTTTTATTTCAACAAATATTTCTTCCATATTCAATGCTCTTGAAGTCCAGTAATACATTTTTATCACTTTCTTGCTAAGAAATATACCTACTTAGCATTTCCTTGCCTCTAGATTGACAGTACAAAGTAGTGATAAGATTTGGAGGGGATTCAGAATGCTGACGAGATCAATTAAAGGAGTAAAATTCAACTTTCCTAAGCAAAGACTAAAGCAGGCACACAATGTAATACAGGGGAGAGAAGACTTCAGGAGCAGAAATGTGTTCTCAGAGGTTAAAGAGGAGGAGAAGGAAGAGCTTGATCAGCCATCTTGACCTTTGAGAGTAAGCTGACAGCATTAGCATAGTGGTTTATCTTCGTTATTAACTTGGGTGCTTTTGGAATCATCTAGGAGACTTGCATGTATCTGTGAGGCCATTTGACAAAAGGAGAAATAGAAAAGGAGGGAGGGAGGGGGAGTAGAGGAGGGAGGGGGAGTAGAGGGACAGAGTGGGAAGGACTCACCCTTGAAAGCGGGCAGCACCAGCACCATTACATAGGGTGGGGCCTGAGCAGGGTTTTACAAAGGGGGTGGGCAGGGGAGGAAGGCCAGCTGAGTGGTACTGTCCCTCTTTACTTTGCTCTCTGGCCAACCATGATATAAACTACTCTATTATGTGTCACCACATCTCCTCCATCATGATGGAATGAAGCCTCTCACACCATGAAGCAAAATAAATCTTTCCTTCCCAGCTCAGCAGTGGTGGTGCACGCCTTTAATCCCAGCACTTGGGAGGCAGAGACAGGTGGATTTCTGAGTTCGAGGCCAGCCTGGCCTACAGAGTGAGTTCTAGGACAGCCAGGGCTACACAGAGAAACCCTGTCTCGGAAAAAAAAAAGAAAGAAAAAATCTTTCCTTCCCTAAATTATTTCTGTCAGGTATTTTGCCACAGTAACAACAAAGGTAACTAAAACACTTAGTATAACAGTGTTCATTCACATACACAAGTTTTCATTTTAAAAAGCAGCTTGGACATTGGTATTTAAGAGTTTAGACAATGATACACGCATATCAAATTCATTATATTTGTATCTTTTCTAGAATACACAAGGTTTTAGGTTTAATACAACTTAATGATGTTATGTTTAAAATCTCTAGAATATTTATGGAATTACTAGCTCCCAGATCTTTAGAAAGCATGAAACAGACAGGTTAGTTGCATACTCTGTAATCCTAGCAGTTACAAAGCTAAAGCAGAATCAGATGTTTCATGTTAGCCTCAACTGTATAGTGAGATCTGCTATAAAAAGAAAAAAAAAAGGAGAAAGAATGAGAAGGGAAAGAAGGGAGATAACACGAAGATAGAATATAGGATATGGAGAAGGGGGAGGAAAGTGAGAAAAGGAAGAAGGAGTAAAGGAGGAAGAGTGGGAGAGAAGGAGGAAGAAGAGGGAGAGGAGAGGAGGATTGGAAGAAAAAGCAGCAAATGACAGAAAGGACTGCACATTTTTCTTTATCTCTTGACATTCATACTAGAAAGTGAGCCCAGTATTTCATGCAGACTGGGCAAGAACTCTTCTATTTGAGTTACCTCCTAACCTGTTATGTATGTTTTTATGACTATAAAAAAGACTCCAATAGAAGGTAACCTCTCTCCTCCAGCTGAGTGAGATGCCCAAAGGAAAGAAGGCCCAGGGGATGAAGACGGCCCCACACCTTGCTGTTGTGAAGAAACAGGGGCCACAAAGGTGGTTAATCCTTTGTTTGAGAAAAGGCCCAAGAACTTTAACACTGGGCTGGACATCCAGACCAAATGAGATCTCACATGCTTCATATCAAATGACCTTGCTACATCAGGCTGCAGCAGCAAAGGGCTATCTTCTTTAAGCGGCTCAAAGTACTTCCTGCCATTAACCAGTATGCTCGGGCCCTGGATGGGCAAACAGCTACCCAGCTACTTAAGTTTGCCCACAAGTACAGGCCAGAGACAAAGCTGGCCCATGCTGAGAAGAAAGCTGTTGGCAAAGGGGATGTCCCAACTAGGATGCCACCTGTCCTCTGAGCGTGGGTCAATACAGTCATACCTAGGTGGAGAAGGCTCAGCTGGTAGTCATTGCCCATGAAGGAGACACTCACTATTGGACTGATAGTTTTCCTGCCTACCCTGTGTCGAAAGATGGGGGTCCCCTACTGCATCATCAAGGGAAAGGCCAGGCTGGGGCATCTGGTACATAGGAAGACGTGGACCACAGCTGTCTTCACAGGTTAACTCGGAAGACAAGAGTGCTCTGGCTAATCTGGTGGAAGCTATTAGGACCAATTACAAGGACAGACACAATGAGATCTGCTACTACTGGGGAGGCAACGCCCTGTGTCCTAACTCTGTGGCTCACACTGCCAACCTGGAAAAGAAAAAGGCTAAAGAAATCACCACTAAACTGGGTTAAATGTACACCGCTATGTTTTCTGTACATAAATATCATTACAAAATTTAAAAAAAGGAAAGGAAATTAAATCCTTAACAAGTGATAGGATGAGAAAAAAGCATTGTTTGATGAAGAGACACTAGTATCAAAAAGTGAAACCAAACTGTCTTGGGAGAACAGCAAAGCACATCTAAATTCAATGGCTAAAATGCCTATCACTGTATTTGTTTATCGTTATGGTGTTCCAAAGCATTTGCAAAGCTCACTGAGTTTCCACACCATGAGGAAAAGAGGAATTAGAGAACTAAGTGATGTGAAAGAGTACTGCCTGGAGACTCCAGTTCTGCTTCAGGTCTGAAGTGAGAGTTTGAGAGCAAGCTGGGTCAGCAGGGCATGTGACGTCTAAATAAATTTGGTATTTTCATTTTAGATATTAAGGAGGCTCTTTAAATATTAGTCAGAGAAAGCTAATCTAAGCGTGTGGTTCATCCATTAGGGTAACAGTTGGGAAAGTGAGATCTCAGGCAGGAGTGGCTTTCTGACAGTAAGTAGACAGTAAGGAAAGGCAAAAGGGCCGGAGGAGAACTAACACTGTCTGCTATCCATTCAAAAGCATCACAGCTTAGGGATGACAACGCTGAGTGGTTAAGCCAAGACACCTCTATTGTCATGAACCAATCATGAAGCCTACCATGTAAAAGCTTTAAGGATAGACAGACTTGAGGATTTGTCATTTTTCCCTTTGGGGCTAGGGATAGATCTCAGCAGTAGAGTATTTACCTCGCATGTATGAGGCCCTGGGTTCCATGGAAGCACTTCGAATAAACAAAACAAAAACTTCCTTCAAGTTGTGATATAGAACTTGTTGGGGACTGGAGAGGGGACTTGGTGGTTAAAAAAGGGCCTGGGTTGGATTCCAAGCACTTGAATTGTGGTTCACAACCATCAGTGACTCCAGTGATGCCCTCTTGTGACCTCCATGGGCACTGGGCATTCAAGCAGGGCAGAGACATGAAAACAGCCACACACATAAAATAATTTTTTTTTAACTAACTTTTAAATTCTTCAACTCATACTCTATACTTTATACACCCCTTTCTCTTTAGAAAACAAACAACGGACAGAAACAAACAAACCAGAATTTTAAAAACATGGAACACATACATAAAGAAAACAAAACCTATAAAAACACAAAGTTGGAAACCATAATATGTAAGCAAAAGACCAATTAGACAAAAAATGCTGAAACAAGCAATATGAGATTTTAAAAAAAAGAAAAAGGCTAGAAAAATAGCACTGAGTTTGTTTTTTGTTGGCTATCTACTACTGGGTCTGTCATTAAGTATAGTTCACAGAAAGGGAAACTGATTAAAATGTATGATTTTTTTTTTTTTTCAGAAAAACCTTGAGACTGGAGAAATGACTCAGCAGTTAAGGGTACATACTTGTATCGCAGAAGACCTGGATTTCAGAGGACATGAGCTCAGTTCCCAAGTACCTTCATGAGACAGCTCACAGCAATCAGTACCTCCACTCCAAGAGAATCTGTAACCTCTGCCCAACATGGACACCCACATGCACATGCACATATACATAATTACAACAATAAAGGCAAACATTAAAAACTTTGCTGGCTTGCCTCATTGACCACTTGTCCAGAAATGAGATAACTATGTGCAGTGCAGTTATTATATTATATTCACACTATTCTGGAGTACCATTATTATTCCACCTGGAGAAAAGTAATCAAATAAACCACAGAACACAAGCCATCACAGACTGATATTCTAAAAACACCAGGCATGCCACAGAACTGGCATCATTTCATTAACTATATTACAAACACATACAAGACCTAAGACTACTTAAATTTCATTAAATTTATTAAAACATCTAAGAGTAATCCCTTAAAATGAAAATTACTGAACATCATTTGAGGCAAAAGGGATGATGAAAGGAAAATTGTAATTAGAAGCCTGGATTCAAGTGCAGCTCTTGAATCCATACAGCACCACAATAAAAGATCCAGAAGATGATTTCATCCTACATACAGTACAGAAAACCACACTGGATTCTATGTGATGGCTGCTATAAATACACTGGTAAGATACAGGCCTGGCCAAATCCTAAAATTCACTATTTTGAGGACAAAGTATAAGTTCTGAACATGCACACATGGATTAATCTGCTTACTGCCATTTTCGGTCTTCCTATACATAGGGTTAATCTACCAAGTGTCTGCTCCAATACAGTTTTGAAATACTCTGTTTCTATTCAGTCTTTTGTGCCATGGGGAAAAAAATCATTTTACATCTTACCTATTCTGTGTTAATAAGCTTTCCTTTCACAGAACACATCCCAGAAAACTATCTACAGTGCTGCTTCTCTTTAAAATCTCTTCTCAACAGAAAATGTGAGTTATTTTTTACTGTTCTGTAAAAAATGAATCCTATTCTTTACTATGAGGAATTATTTCTATTCTAAATTCCACAAATCTATTATAAGAAATTCCATCATTGTACTGGCTGGTTTTGTGTGTCAACTTGACACAGGCTGGAGTTATCACAGAGAAGGGAGTTTCAGTTGGGGAAGTGCCTCCATGAGATCCAGCTGTGGAGCATTTTCTCAATTAGTGATCAATGGGGTAGGGCTCCTTGTGGGTGGTGCCATCCCTGGGCTGGAGGTCTTGGGTTCTATAAGAAAGCAGGCTGAGCAAGCCAGAGGAAGCAAACCAGTTAGGAACATCTCTCCATGGCCTCTGCATCAGCTCCTGCTTCCTGACCTGCTTGAGTTCCAGTCCTGACTTCCTTTGTGATAAACAGCAATGTGGAAGTGTAAGCTGAATAAACCCTTTCCTCCCCAACTTGATACTTGATCATGATGTTTGTGCAGGAATAGAAACTCTGACTAAAACAATCATCACACATACACACACACACACACACACAAGCTGCGCTTGTCAGTACTCACTGGTAAGATCTTAGTGGCTTTTTCTGCAGAACTAGAAGTTGGACATGGTCTCATATATGCTATACAAGCAATACAATGGAGCTGCAGCTCCAGCCTCTAATAAGAGTAATTTACCTTTTAATCAGTGTTTTTATCTCATTGTACATAAATGAGAATGAATAATTTGGAAAACCATAACAATTCTGAATAAGTTATAAAAGTTTGATGACAGCTGTAAAACAAATAAACATTGTATATAATTGTGTATACTAACTGGATTATACAGATAGACAGATGGATAATTACTTTTAGGAGGTAGGGCCTCCTGACAAACTGCACAGATTGGCTTTGAACCTATGGGATCAAGCAATCTTTCTGCATCAGTCTTCTGAGTAGCTGGGAATATAAAAGTACACCAACCACACCAACGACAAACTACATTTTATAATGGTTTTGATGAAACTAGTGTAAAGTGCATGAAGAGTATAGAGCAGAGGTACATTCCAGAGGAACATTCATGAGGTTCTGAGTTCAACTCACACATAAGCACAATAACAAACTCACTATGCTACTTTTGGCATCAACATAGAAAAGACAAAATACCAGAACTTCAGAACGTGCAGAGGTTAGAGGAGAGCTGGAACCGGACTCTGCCTCCTTCAGTCCCATCTGGTATTTGTTAATGTGTGGTAATGAAGAGTCCAGAAAAACCACCTTTGATGATGACAAGATTTGCTTGTGATTAAAACATATAAACTAAGAGGGGCTAGAGAGATGGCTTAGTGATTAAGAACACTGGCTGCTCTTGCAGAGAGCTGAGATTCAATGTCTCACACCCACAACGTGGCTCATGACAACTGCAACTCCAGTTCCAAGGGATCCAGTGTCCTTTTCTGGCTTCTATGGGCATGGGGCATGCATGTAGTACATATGCATACATGAAGGTAAGCACTCATACACAAAATGAGAATAGGCAAATCTCTTTAAAATGTGTAAACACAGAAATAGCTGAAGCCCACAGAACCTCCTGCAATCAGACCACAGAGCTAGAAACACAATCAAAGCTACTCAGATGGCATTTTGGAACAGATGGGACCATAAGAGCAACGAGAGGAACAAGTAAATATTCAATCAAGAACCACTGCACTCAGTCTTTGGAAAGACACGCTGGGACCTCACATGTGGCACCTCAGAGCAAAGAACAAAAACAGACCTAACAAGAGTTTCCTCAGGCCAGTGTGAATAGGAATTCATCTCTACTTTAGCATTACTGAGGTAGGTTTAGAGTCACTAAGTATTCTGATAAAGTATTCACTAAATCCTACAAACCCATTATTTCTAAAAACATATACATTCTATTACAGCATCCAGACCTACTGTTCCTTTGCTACAGTATATATTCTATCGAGTATTAACACGAGACTCTGGAGTAGAACAGTGGATTAGAAGTTCCCACCATGCAAGAGAAGGGTCATGCAGCAAAGCAGAGTATAATTCACCAATGTCAACACACTGGCAGTCTCTTTTTTCTTTTTCTTTTTTTAAAGATTTATATTTATGTATATGAGTACACTGTAGCTGTCTTCAGACACTCCAGAAGAGGGCATCAGATCACATTATGGATGGTTGTGAGCCACCATGTGGTTGCTGGGATTTGAACTCAGGACCTCTGGAAGAACAATCAGTGCTCTTAACCACTGTGCCATCTCTCCAGCCCCCACATTGGCCGTCCTAATGGCTCACGAAATTCTTGATCCTGGTAGGCCCTATATGATGGAGGAATTTGATCATACAGTGACTTTTCTGTTAGACAGGCTAAATCAGCATTCTATATCTGGGATGCTACCTCAAGATGCCATTTTAAGGAGCTGGTGAGATGGCTCAGCGGGTAAGAGCACTGATTGCTCTTCCAAAGGTCGTGAGTTCAAATCCCAGCAACCACATGGTGGCTCACAACCACCCATAATGAAATCTGATACCCTCTTCTGTGTACACATTTATAACAATAAATAAGTCTTTAAACAGTAAGCTGCTATTACTCAGGACTTCTCTCCTTAGAGAGCTGAGTCCTTAGCCAAGTACTACTGCCACACTTAGCTGTTTCACATCCACCTGCAACACTTCTGAACACAGGGGTCCATGGGTGCTACTGCATGTGAGTAGGCACACTGGTTGTCACTGTTTCAAAAGTGTGCTGAGCAAAGACTTTCTGTATTTCTGGCATGTCTGTTTCACATTCCTCTCAGAGGTATGAACAAGCCTTTTCCTGACAACACCATACTATACTTAATTACAGCTGCTATAAATTTCCAAGGTTTGAAGCTCTGCAAGAGTTCTTCTAAAAACAATCTCTGCTCATGCTATATTGATCAGTTCTAAGCATACTGTGAAGTCAGTTTTTGTTCTAGTTGTTTGTTTTGCTATCTTTGTATATGTTCCCACAGGGCTTTGAGTCCAGTGCAGGTGGCACTATTTATTTTCCAGCATCAAGTACAGGGTCTGGCACAAAGCAGGCAAACCATAATACCAGTTAAGTATTCATGTAGTTAAAAAGCATTGAAGATTATTTCTTGGCAATGGCTTAAACTGATGACAAATGTAAGCTACTGTCCTTTACTGGGAGTCATACTGTACACCCCAAGACCTTGTGTTGAGGTCCTAACCCTTGCTACTCAGAAGAGTAATTTTATTTTCAAATAGAGTTTGTGAAGATTGTAGCTTAGGTATTAAATGTCCCCCAAAGCCCCATGTGTTAAAGGTCTGGTCCTTAGCTTGGCCCTGCTATTAGATGGTAAAGATGTTTAAGAGCCTAGACCATGGATGATGGCACAGATCAGCAGTCACACACTTAAGAGGCACAGACAAGAGGGATCAGGAACATGAGGCTGTAGTTGGCTACACTACGAGTTCAAAGACTGTCTGGGCTACATGAAAGACTGTCCCCAAACAAAAAGAATGAAAGGCAGGGCCTTGTGGGACATTTTAGATCATTGGGCAAGTACCCTTAAAGAAAATCTGGAATGCAGTCACTTTACGCTCACAAGCCACTAATCGAGGAGCTTGATCTACCACACAGTCCCTGTCAGAATATAGTACTTCCTCATCACAGGACCAATGGAGCTGACTGGTCATGGAATGAGATCTTGAAAACCATAAGCCAAAATAAAACTTACTCTTTCTTAGCTGATATATCTCATGAATTTTGTTACTGTCACAGAAAGTTAACTAACACACAGCTATAATCAAGCCAATATGAACTAATACTGACTTGAAATAATCCTAATTCCAATGACTGCTATCCTTAACAAGAATGTGAAATATCCAGAAGCACACACACACACAAACATGCATGCACACACGCACACACACACATATATGTATGTATGTATTAACATATGGGGAACACATATGAGAATAGTCTGGAATGATTCCTCTATAAGGCAAAGAACACCTAGGATTACAGGAAGTTATGTGGATCAAGAAAGGATCCCTTTCCTAGAGAATCTGGAGGGAGCAGAGTCTTGACAATATTTTAATTTTAAAAATAGTCTCTAGAACTAAGAAAAAAACTTTTGTTTTGTCAAAATAGCTAGGTTATAATAGTGAGCAACCCTAAAAATCCTCTTGTGCC
>NW_022196891.1:1952054-1962256 GCF_008632895.1 Mastomys coucha
GGGACGCCAGGCCTTTCTCTTATCTATTTCTCCTAGTGCATACCAAGAAGAAACTAACAACCTTTGCACATAGTCATCTTAAAGGAAAATTTCCTTACTGACTACATCTTTGAATGAAAACATCATTTTAAAAGAATCTATGGGGGCTGGAGAGATGGCTCAGTGGTTAAGAGCACTGATTGCTCTTCCAGAGGTCCTGAGTTCAAATCCCAGCAACCACATGGTGGCTCACAACCATCCATAATGTGATCTGATGCCCTCTTCTGGAGTGTCGGAAGACAGCTACAGTGTACTTAGATATAATAAATAAATAAATAAATCTTAAAACAAAAAATAAAGAATCTATGATTGTCAAGGCTAGCCTGGTCTACATATTAAGTTATAAAACAAGGCTACCAAGCAAGACCCTGTCTCAAAGAGATCATCAACAAAAGAACATATGATCAACATGTTATGCTTATGAGAAGACAGAAATGGGTATTCTAAATAGTCCACATTACCCCCTAAAAGCATTACTATTCTTTTTTATTTTATAACTATTAAAACACTGTAAAATAAAGTGCATTTTAGGATTATCAACAATGTTGTTCATTCTTCAGGGTGAATGAATATTTGGAGGACAAGGAGTTTTACATGTTATTATTCAAAATTTTATTACAAAAATTTTTCACTTAGCCATGGTCTAATATTTTATAACAGTCATTCATTGCTCTTTAGAATATCTATCTAGTCAAAGGGGAAAATGTTGGAGATTAGTTCTAATGCTTTGATTCAACTAGAAAACTGCATGTCCAAATGCTGAAGGTCCTTGTCCCCAATTGGTTTTTGATCAATCAATAAAGATAGCAGAGGCCAATGATTGGACAAAGGGAGATGGGGCAGGACCCTTAGATTTGCATGGGCTAGGATACTGGAGGGAGTAGGAGATGCAAAATCGCCATGGCTTGGGGGAAGAGAGATGGATCAGATTTAGAGCTGCAGATGAAAGATCATCTGAAATGTAGAAGTAAAGGGAATGCAGTCTCCAGAAGGGCTGCCCAGAAGTGTCTTGAGCAGCAAAGACCAGTGGGCTTCACGGAAAGTAACAGGGAAGCCAAGTTAAAAGTAGATTTAGAAGGTGTTGAGCCCGGAGTACCTGAGGGAAGAGTACGGTAGCTGAGGAAGGATGAGAACTACCCCCTTAGAGTAGCCAAGGCATTTCCAAAATAAACTAATATTTGTATATCTTTCATTTGTGGATCCAAAGAGCTGTTGGGTGGGTCACTGGAAGCATGACCTGCTGGGAGCATAAAACGGAGGAGCAAAACTCATCACTATAGGATAACATCTCAGGAAAATAAAAGCAGAAACAAGGGTAAAAGTTTATTTGTGGGCCAAGTTTCTTTCCTTAACATGATCAATGGTGCAGAATCACATAGTCTTTCATGTCTGTAAGAATGAATCACTGCCCCTTAGGACGAACAACAATATGAACCAACTAGTAGCCTCAGAGCTCCCAAGGACTAAACCACCAACCAAAGAGCACACATGGTGGGACTAATGGCTCCAGCAGCATATGTAGCAGAGGATGGCCTAGTCAGTCATCAGTGGGAGGACAGGCCCTTGACCCTGTGAAGGTTCTATGCCCCAGTGTAGGGGAATGCCAGGGCCAGGAAGCAGGAGAGGGTGGGGTGGTGAACAGCGGGAGGAGGGAGGGAACAGGAGTTTGTTCTTGTTTTTTGTTTTTTGTTTGGAGGGGAAACTGGGAAAGGAGATATCTAAACTGGGAAAGAGAATATCTAATAAAAAAAAAAGAATGAATCATACATATGTGACTTATGAAAGCTGTTTTTAAAAATTGACATCAATTTAATAAAAGAAATAGTGTGCCTTGTAAATGATTAGTAAATCAAGTTGGTGACACAAAGAAAGGCTCTGCTCCAATCCAGTGTATTCATATGATCTAAATGAGGGACTTCCATATGTGTTCTTTCATATGCTTTCAAGGAAGAAAATATATATATGAAAAGGAAGCAATACTGACCATGTTAGAGGAAAATTCACTGGATTTTCTAAATAAAATTTATATTTTTAAGTACTTACTACTTACATAGTAAGTTTCAATGAGAAACACTATTCTAGCTGATTGTTGTCCTGTGTCAGACGCACAGCTCCTGCCTGGTTCTCCTGCTCTGTTCTCATGCCCCCGATTGCATCTTAGAGAACCTAAGTCTCTAACTGACTGTTCTCCTGTGTCAGACGCACAGCTCCTGCCTGGTTCTCCTGCCCCCACTAGCATCTTAAGAGAACCTAAGTCTTTGTCACCTCATGGCATTAGTTTTTCTTCACATTTTGTTTTGATTATTTTAGCTACCCTGTGTGTGCCAGGCTGACCTTGGACTAGCAGCGAGCTTCATGCTCTTTCTCACTGCTGGATCACAGACCCACACCACCATGCCCAGAAACACTGAGCACTGTGGAAACACAAAGTATCTTTCCTCCTTTCAGGGCAGTGAGCTGAGCGGTTCAAATTTCTCTTAATCATGTAGCGCCACCTACTGGTTATGCCTTAGCACACCAACAGCATTTACAATATACATAGAGCTCTAGCCTTTTTTTGTCAAAAGAAATATTTCAAAACTTTTATTCTTTTTTTCAGAAATATTTAAAACTAAACAGGAAACTACTAATTTAGGATAAAACAGAATATACAATTATACTAAGAACTAATAGGACTCTTTAAAAAAAATCTAAAACACACACAGGACATCAGCAATCTTATTTTTCCTATTTTAAAACCTCTGCTATTACATTATCTCAGGAATTACTTACTGTTCATCAATTCTTCATAATACCTATCCAGACAAAAATTATTAGATAAAAACTTAGTGATGATTTGGAACCTAATTTAGAAGAAAAAATATAAAGATTATGAGATGCTCGGGTGAGGAGATGAAGAACACACTGGTGAACGATTTCTCTGGGTAAAAGGAGAATACAAATGAAAGACATCCTCAGCCAATGGTCTGGACAAGGGCCTGGATCATTTCACTAAAAGACGCATCACCACAACTTTCCCTCTTCCTTTCTGTTTATGTGCCAGCATTTCTTTTATTCAGCTTAAAAGAAAACACTGGGGGCTGGAGAGATGGCTCAGTGGTTAAGAGCGCTGACTGCTCTTCTGAAGGTCCTGAGTTCAAATCCCAGCAACCACATGGTGGCTCACAACCATCAGCAATGAGATCTGACGCCCTCTTCTGGGGTGTCTGAAGACAGCTACAGTGTACTTAGATATAATAAATAAATAAATCTTAAAAAAAAAAACACCGACATTCTATGCATATAAAAGTCACTTAAAGGAGATGATATGGATGTAAAATGTTTATTGGATTTAATAACTAAAAAATAAAAACATCTATTGCATTCAGATTCTAGCGATCTTTTTGGGGGAGGGGACAGGGGATATACTGAACACTAAATGCCAGGCTAATACATATAGTCACCGCTCTCAAATACCTTTTTAAAAATACCTCAAGGCAAGAAAAAAGTTTTAAGGCATAAAAGTAAAGATTCTTTTAAATTGTAATTTATGTCACACACAATTTCACTAGTAACAGAAAAAATCATTTTCAATTTAAAATTATTCCTAATTCCTATATCTTCCAATTTCATATAATTAAATATTAAGTCAATAAATTATTACAATGCTAGCTAATAACCTCATGATACTATTAACTAAGCATGCATATTTCATGCTTTTCCTCTGCAGTCACAAAATTACCGCATGCACACTTTTATGATTAATTATATAATGTTCACTTTTTTTCACTCAGCTTACAACATCCTCATGTAGGTGCCAATGCGCTCACGACACTTTCCTCCTTACCTGCCATCAACTGGCTCACAATAAACAACACCATTCTTATCTAACCCACCTCCTATTGATAAAAACGTTTCCAGGCCCCACTATAATAATTTCTCTACATATAATCACTTATCTCAGAACACATTGTCAAAAGTAAACCTTTCGGTACAGTTAGGGTATATGTACTTTAAAATGTTACTACAAGACCACACTACAAAGTAGTTAAGAGTACAAGAGACTGTGGAGACAGTCTGTCTGGTTTCAGATTGATTAGAATTAGGGTTAGAAATCTCAGAAACGTCATTTTGTTGTGCCTTATTTTACCTGTAAAGGAGGGAAAAGAATAGGAATTGCTTCATAGAGTAAGGGAGTAACCTATTTTAATATATGTAAAAACACAAAATATTTAATGACTAGTAAATGCTCAACATATATGAGATCAATATTTTCATAACAACCATCTATACATTCTCTTTTTTTTTTGGTTTGGTTTATTTTATTTTATTTTATGAGTAAGTATATTTTAAAAATTTCGTAATAGCAAAAACTCTTTGAAGTTAAACATTAAATGCTCATTTCAAGCACAGTGAGAAAAATTATCAATATTTCCTTGATGTTTGTAGAACATGATTAATATTTTCAACTGTTAATGTTCAGCAAACAGAATAATTATTTTCAGAACTATTTCATTGTTATGTCTCCCTTTTTATTTCTTATTTTATTAATTTGGATACTGTCTCTGGGCCCTCTGGTTAGTCTGGTTAAGGGTTTATCTATCTTGTTGATTTTCTCAAAAGAACCAGCTCCTGGTTTTGTTGATTCAGCCCTGAGTTTGACTATTTCCTGCCATCTACTCCTCTTGGGTATATTTGCTTCTTTTTGTTCTAGAGCTCTCAGGTGTGCTGTCAAGCTTCATGCATACTCTTTTGATGAATTTTTAGGCATAATTTTCTATTTCATTAAGGTAATATATTTCTTTCTACTGCTGTATAAAGCATTTTGTTTATTGAGGAATGTAGGGGCATAGAGGTGAGGCATAGAGGTCAATCTAGGATGCCTAGATTCTTTTCCTTTTTTCTCTTTTTTCTTTGAGACAAGGTCTCTCTCTGGAAGAACTCTGCTGAGAGTACAAACATAAACCACCACAACTAGCCTTTTCTTCTTTTTTCTAACATCGGTTTCGGAAATCAAACTCAGAGCCTCAGTGTTCTAGTAAGACCACTACATACATGTTTCTTCTCTCCTCTGCCTTCCAATTATTGACTGTACTATATATATTGTTGAGGGTAGTAACATTTCTACCCTATTCTGTACTTCTAATGAATTCTTCTGTGTTTTCCCTAAGGATTGCCTCTAGCTGCTGAAAACGAATATTAACATGAGTATGACTAATATTTAAACATTGTTTACTGGATAGCAAAGTTCTGTGCTATGATTATATTTTCTCATCTATCCCATCAAGTCTTGATCCATGTGGTAATAGAAACTCACTTTCCTCATCCTCACACTCCCAGCAACTATTCACAATCATGCCAGGGCTGAGGTGATGTTTTGTCACGGTTCCCTGTGCTCCACCCTGTTGTGAACCTCTCTCAGCTTTCTCCTAGCTCTTTGTCTACAGCTCTACTCATTCACTATTCTAATTTAGAAGAACTGCCTCCTATCTACAACTATTCTTCTTCAATTTATCTTTAAAGCTTTAGTCGTATTCTTTTCTTCCTTTAAAAATTACTTATTAATTTTATTTGTGTATCTGTCTCTGTGTGTGTGTGTGTCTGTGTGTCTGCATGAAAGCCAGAAAAGTGTGTTCAGTGTCCTGAAACTGGAGTTACAGGTAGCTGCAAGCTGCCTGATATGAGTCCTGGGGACACAATATAGGTTCTCTGCAGAGCTCTAAGCACTCTCAAGCAATAAGCCATCTCTCCAGCCCCTCTTTTCTTCTTTTGATACATCCTGTCTATCATTCATTTTGTAAAGTGTTACTTTCATGAATGTAACAGTTTTTGAATATTGCTGAAAAACTTTAATATCTTGAGGTTCCACTCCTTGAACTGTGTTTCCAGAAGAGTCAGTTTTGCATTTTACCATCTTGGGTTTTTCTAGTGATACTGAGGATTTCAAGTAAGTGATTTTTAGACAGACAGGTTTGGAGATCGGTCATATTGTTAAGAATCTCTTCCTTCATTTAACAAAATTCAGCATCTCTTCATGATAAAAGTCTTGGAAAGATCAGGAATTCAAGGCCCATACCTAAACACAGTGAAAGCAATATACAGCAAACCAGTAGCCAACATCAAACTAAATGGAGAGAAACTTGAAGCAATCCCACTAAAATCAGGGACTAGACAAGGCTGCCCACTCTCCCCCTGCCTATTCAATATAGTATTTGAAGTTATAGCTAGAGCAATTAGACAATAAGAGATCAAAGGGATACAAATTGCAAAGGAAGAAGTCAAAATATCATGATTTGCAGATGATATGATAGTATACTTAAATGACCCCAAAAATTCCACCAGATAATGTCTACTACTGATAAACAACTTCAGCAAAGTGGTTAGGTATAATATTAACTCAGTAGCCTTCTTATACTCAAAGGATAAATGGACTGAAAAAGAAATTAGGGAAACGACACCCTTCACAATTCTCACAAACAATATAAAATATTTTGGAGTGACTCTAAGCAATCAAGTGAAAGATCTATATGACAAGAACTTCAAGTCTCTGAAGAAAGAAATCGAAGAAGACCTCAGAAGATGGAAACATCTTCCATGCTCATGGATTGGCAGGATTAATATAGTAAAAATGGCCATCTTACCGAGAGAAATATACAGAATCAATGCAATCCCCACCAAAATTCCAACTCAATTCTTCATGGAGTTAGAAAAAGCAATTCTCAAATTCATTTGGTATAACAAAAAAAAACTAGGATAGCTAGCGAAACCTATTCTTAACAATAAAGGAACCTCTGGTGGAATCACCATCCCTGACCTTATGCTGTGCTACCGAGCAATTGTGATAAAAACTACATGGTATTGATACACTGACAGGCAGGTAGATCAGTGGAATAGAATTGGAAACCCAGAAATGAACCCATACACCTATGGTCACTTGATCTTTGACAAACGAGAAATCCAGTGGAAAAAACACAGTGTTTTCAAAAAATGGCAGTCATATGTAGAAGAATGCAAATCGATCCACTCTTGGTCAACATGTAGAAGAATGAAAATTGATCCATTCTTATCTCCTTGCACAAAGCTCAAGTCCAAGTGGATCAAGGACCTCCACATAAAGCCAGATTCACTGAAACTAATAAAAGAGAAAGTGAGGAAGAGCCTTTAATACATGGGCACAGGTAAAAAGTTCCTAAACAGAACACCAATGGTTTATGCTCTAAGATCAACAATCAACAAATGGGACCTCATAAAATTGCAAAGCTTCTGTTAAAGCAAAGGACACTGTCAATGGGACAAAACAACAACCAATAGTTTGGGAGAACATCTTTACCAATTCCCACATCTGATAGAGGCCTAATATCCAATATATACAAAGAACTCAAGAAAGTAGACTCCAGAGAACCAAATAACCCTATCAAGGAACAGGAACAGAGCTAAACAGAGAATTCTCAACCTAGGAAACCTGAATAGGCAAGAAGCACCTAAAGAAATGTTCAACATCCTTAGTCATCAGGGGAATGCAAATCAAAACAATCCTGAGATTCCACCTCACACCAGTCAGAATGGCTAAAATCAAAAACTCAGGTGACAGCAGATACTGGTGAGGATGTGGAGAAAGAGGAACACTCCTCCACTGCTGGTGGGATTGCAAGCTGGTTCAACCGCTGTAGAAATCAGACTGGTGGTTCCTCGGAAAATTGGACATATTACCTGAGGACCCAGCTATACCATTCCTGGGCATATACCCAGAAGATGCTCCACCATGTAGTAATGACACATGTTCCACTATGTTCATAGCAGCCTTATTCATAATAGTGAGAAGCTGGAAAGAACTCAGATGTCCCTCAACAGAGGAATGGATACAGAAAATGTGGTACATTTACACAATGGAGTACTACTCAGCTATTAAAAACAATGATTTCATGAAATTCTTAGGCAAATGGATGAAAATTGAAAATATCATCCTGAGTGAGGTAACTCAGTCACAAAAGAACACACATGGTATGTACTCACTATTAGATATTAGACATCCCATATATAGTCACCAAACCCGGATGCTATTGTGGATGCCAGGAAGTGCTTGCTGATGGGAGCCTGATATGGCTGTCTCCTGAGAGGCTCTGGCAGAGCCTGACAAATACAGAGGCAGAAGCTTGCAGCCAACCATTGGACTGAGCTCAGGGACCCTGATGGAGAAGTTGGAGAAGGGACTGAAGATGCTGAGGGGTTTTGTAGCCCCATGGAGGGAGCAACAGTGTTAACCAGCCAGACCTCCTGGAGCTCCTGGGACTGGACCACCAATCAAAGAGAACACATGGAGAGATCCATGGCTCCAGCCACATATGTGACAAAGGATGGCCTTGTTGGCATCAGTGGGAGGAGAAGCCCTTGTGTCTGAGGGTATTCGATGCCCCAGTGTAGAGGAATGCCAGGACAGGAAGACAGGAGTGGGTGGTTGGGTGGAGGAGCACCCTCATAGAGGCAGGGGGAGTGGGGTTGGCAATAGGAGTTTCCAAAGGGGACACCTAGAAAGGGGAAAACATTTGAAATGTAAGTGAAGAAAATATCCACTAAAAAAGGAAAGGAAAGAAAAAAAGAATCTCTTCCTAGCTGATTCTAGTGTCAAGGGAATAAAACTAACCAATACAGTCTTCAGTCAATATGTGTTTCTTGAAAAAAGTTGTTAAGCACTATATATATATACATAAAACACTTAAACACAAACATGTTACTATACATACTCAACCACTGCTAAATTTGTGTCATCTCAAGCATAGCTTAACTAATTCCTCAATAATTATGGAACAAAGTGACCAGACTTGCCTTCAGACCCACGAGTCTAAAAATACTCACTAGCTGAAAGCATTATGCCTTTAAGAAATAAAGTGAGAACACTGGGATTAACTGGGACCAGCGGGACCAGGCACACAGGAACTCCACCAGCCCAGTGACTTGGGTTCCTTCTGCTCTGTCTGGGCTGGTGTCCTGAGCAGACCTTCGGCGAAAGCTCCACAGCCAGTCCCAAGACACACAGAGAAAGCCCCACTCCCAGGTGATCTAACAAGCCCAGGATCACAGGATCCCAAAATCACAGGATCACAGAGACAGCTTGACTCTGAGGAGTTCTGACAGAATCAAGATCACAGGAAGGACAGGCTCCAGTCAGATTTAGCAAGGACAGGTAGCACTAGAGATAATCTGATGGCGGGGAGCAAGCGTAAGAAAATAAACAACACAAACCAAGATCACTTGCCATCATCAGAACCCAATTCTTCCACCACAGCAAGTCCTGGACACATCATTACACCAGAAAAGCAAGATTCAGATATAAAATCACTTCTCATGGTGATGATACAGGACTTTAAGAAAGACATAAATAGCACCCTCAAAGAACTACAAAAGAACACAGGTAAACAGTTAGAAGCCCTTCAAGAAGAAACACAAAAATCACTTAAAGAACTACAGGAAAACACAATCAAACAGGTGAAGGAAATGAGCAAAACCATCCAGAATCTAAAAATGGAAATAGAAACAATAAAGAAAACAGAAAGAGACAACCCTGGCCATACAAAACCTAGGAAACAAATCAGAGTCATAGATGCAAACATCACCAACAGAATGCAAGAGATAGAAGAGAGAATCTCAGGGGCAGAAGACACCATAGAAAACACTGACACAACAGTCAAAGAAAATGCAAAAAGCAAAAAGCTCCTAACCCAAAACATCCAGGAAATTCAGGATGCGATGAGAAGACCAAACCTAAGGATAATAGGTATACAAGAGAGTGAAGACTCCCAAGGTAATGGGTCAGTAAATATCTTCAACACAATTATAGAAGAAAACTTCCCTAACCTAAAGAAAGAGATGCCCATGAACATACAAGAAGCCTACAGAACTCCAAATACACTGGACCAGAAAAGAAATTCCTCCCGTCACATAATAATAAAAACACCAAATGCACTAAACAAAGAAAGAATTTTAAAAGCAGTAAGGGAAAAAGGTCAAGTAACATATAAAAGCAGGCCTATCAGAATTACACCAGACTTCTCACCAGAGACTATGAAAGCTAGAAGATCCTGGGCAGATGGCATACAAACTCTACAACAACACAAATGTCAGCCCAGCAAAACTCTCAATTACCATAGATGGAGAAAACAAGATATTCCATGACAAAACAAAATTTA
>NW_022196891.1:1962970-1981405 GCF_008632895.1 Mastomys coucha
TTGTACCACAGTAAGAGCCAAGATTTTAAACTCTACTAAATACAAAACAAACAAAAAGACTTTAATATGTTTGGAGTTATTTAAAATATATAATTAAAAAAATATATTTTCACTATTGCTGTAGACGAGCATCTATGTAAGTCTGTTAAATTGATTGTTGTTTTATATCAAACAACTTTTATAATACTTATTTTTATCATTATAATATTTTGTAAATTTTAAGGAATATAACAAAAAAGATATTGTGGGTATTGAAGGGGTTGTCTCTGGGAGGAGTAGGGGTACAAAAGGGAAATAAGAATGTGATTTAATTCTATTTACTTAAAATATGTTTTTAAATGTTAACAAATTCAGATCAATTGAAATCATGTAACTTTTCTCATCACAATGTAATAAAAGTTTAAAAAAAAGAAATTAAATGAAAAATAATCTTCAAGATCCATACATACACACACACATATGTATATGTATGTATACATGTACATGTACATGCACACACAAAATAAGCATTCTACCACATTATTCAAACTGTTCTGGTTTATATAATATACCTGTATTTTATAACTTGCCAAAAGTAATTCCAATGAGCTGATGATGATGGTGATGTTGATGGTGACAATTCCAATGAAATCATTCCTAAAGCTCCTATAATCTTTTTAGTCAGAAGTAAAACCTTTTGAAATAAAAACCTCCAAGAGGTTGAGAAAACCTGCTGAGCCCACACATAGTCAGCCATACACATACACACAGAGCAAGGTCTAGGACTCAGATCTGCCCTTTCCTTACTCATGAAAAATAGATCTTCTCTGATATTGGAACAAAGAAATCTGGTTCCCATCCATTTAGCTCTCATATTGGGGAACCAATATTTCTCCAGATACCACACCTGGCCTTTCCCTGTCACTCGTTACATTCGCGCAGAGCCTTCTACATATTGAACAGTTTCTATCACCATGTTCACAGTGATATAAAACAATAGGCCCCCAAATCTTCAATACCCATCCAGATATGATATCAATGTCTCTGTATATAACAAATGAGCTGACATCTTCATATTTAAGGTGAAGTACTCAGGTTGACCATCTTTCTACATAGATCACTACAGTACATACACCTCCATTCCTCCTCCAGCCACTCACACGTATACAAGGTTTGGCTCATTAGCAAAAGAAACAAAAGATAACTTCGGTTCGGCATCTGCGTTACCAAACACAAACATAACAATGTTTATATATAAGATAATCTCTCTCATTGGCATCAAACTCAAGAGAATTTTTTTCTTTTAAGTTAATAAAAAATATTTTAGACTTACTTAAATGGTGTAAATAAAAATGGTAAAGTAGTTTCTTTTTTCTGAGTCATTTTCACCTGGGAACCAAGCATGAAAATACATATTATATTATAAATGAGAAATAATAATGAATTTCATTCTGAAGTATAAATATCAATTAAAATGCCTCTTTGGGGATGATTAACTTTTTATGGAAATAAATGGAATTTTGTACTACCTTATAAATATTTAAAGAAAAATTAATAACCCTTTACTATCTCAGTAAGCTGAAAATTCTATCAATTTTGCAAAAATAACACACTATTGTAATATAATTACAACAATCCTTCCTCAACTCTGAAAATAGAGACACACGGTTACAGTCTAAGAATCATGTCTGTAATGCTGTGTTCTCTAATCTTCTTTTGGGCGCATTCCAATAAATAAGGATTTGGCTTGTAGTCTTTATAAGCATATACGGCAATCTTATAGTAAGTAATAGTACTCAAAGGCAATTCTATACACTGTAACTGACCCCTAAAGCCTGTATTTCAGAAATAAAAACGTTATGACACTAGGCAAATATTCAAATCCCACGATACTGCTATAGGGAACTATTCATTAAAATATAAAATCAAGTACTTTTACTTAGCATATTTAAAAATTATAGTACAGTTCATTTGTTTATTTTCTCACCTTGAACTGTTCAAGAATCTGTACTGCATTGGTAAACATGCTCTCTGCTTTGAAGAGACCAGTGTTGTTAAGATAACCCACAGGAAGTATTCCCTAAAAACAAAACGTAAGTATTAATAAAGACTGTGGTGTTCTGATTCTAAAACAAGCACTTCCCCATAAATCTAGCACTTTGGAAACCAAGGTGAGGGATGGTAAGTTCCTGGCCAGCCTAAGCTACACAGTAAGACTGTTTAGAGAGAAAACAGAGAGCTAGAAAGAACTCATAATTAAGGGCAGCAGCTGCTCTTCCAGAGGACCTCAGTTCAATTCCCAGCACCCACCCACTTGGTGGCTTAGGACCATGTTTAAACTCCAGTTTCAGGGGTTCTGACACCCTCTTCTGGCTTCTTAGAGCATCAGGCACTCATCAGAGACACATGCCAGAACTAAACTACACATCCATAACATTTAAAAAATAAAGAGTGCTTACTGCTCAGTGGTTAAGGGAGTTTGTTACTCTTCCAGAAAACAAAGGTTTCACTGTCCAGCATCCCCACTGGGTAGCTTACAAATGCTTGACAAGTGCACACATGTAGCACACACACACACACACACACACACACACACACACACACATTAAAATAAAAAACAGAAGCAAAATAAAAAGATACACAGATAAATAAATTACTGGATTAAATGGAAATAAAGTAGAAATAATGAATTACATAAACAAATGAGATAAATTAAAGTCAATTAAAATTGAGCTGACAGATTACTGCTGTGGTTTGCACCCTAAATGTTCCCAATAGGCACATGAGTAAAGACTTGCTTCCCAGCCTGGTACAATTAGAAGGTGACAGAAGAGTGAGGAGGTAAGACCTATTAGGAAGTGACAGAAACTTTGGGGGTGGTCATTTGGGGTACTAGGGGCATACCCTATTATAAGACTAGGGCATCTTGGTCCTTTTGTTTCTCTGCCACAGGCAAACAGTTTTGGTCTGCTATATACTCCTGCCACAATGTATCACCACAGACTGAAACCTTTAATGCTGTGAGACAAAAATAAACACGTTTTATTGCTGTTGTTTCATAAGTTGATTACTAGGAAATTCGTTATAGTAATGGAAAGCTGACTAATACAACTATGTTGGCCATACTGTTATATGCTCAGTGAATTAAGTGCACTATATACAAGGAATAATCACTGGAATGGTCACTGCTACAATACATTTTTAATACAAAAGGACATAAATAAGATACATATAAGACAAGATATTTTATAGATTTTAAGAATAAAATTAACAAATACTTATTGCAGTCAAGATCTTATTAAAGTTTTGAATTATATTCTATTTTTAACATAAATTTGCCTAGAAAATACAGCTGGTTTGTAATCTTCCCCGTTAGCCAAGCCGTCCAACACACTGCCAGACTCTACCCGGAAGCTGCTATCTCACCTGGGGAGCTCAACAAAAGCTCTGTGGACAGTCACCTCTCTTTGAAGCTGCAGTTTAGAAGTCCACCCACAGAGCTACACAGCTGGAAGGCTTTCAGGTTGCTGAGACACTAGGTCCAGAGATTTACTGCAATGTTTACGTTATGCAAATATCATGGAACCTAGAGACTTGCTTTCCTTTCTGTCCCTCAGGAAAGTTTGAACCTTCATCAGAATATTTGCCTTGGTTTCATTTACTCCTCCTGCATTTCAAACCCTCTTTTTCCAGGTCCCTGTCCTCCACCTGGGAAGAATCCAGTTCCTGAAGCTGCAGCAGCTTCAAGTCTGGTTGTAGCTTTCACCATTTGAACCCCCTCCTTCTTTGGTGGTGGTGGTGGTGGTGGTTTTTCAAGACAAGGTTTGTCTCTGTCACAGCTCTGGCTGTCCTGAAACTCACTACGTAGACCAGATTGGTCTCAAACTAAGAGAGGTTTGCTTGTCTCTACCTCCAGAGCAATGGGATTAAAGGGGGACATCACCACTGCCCTGCTTGGATCCACTCTTAGTAGCATTACTACTTCCTGCTGAGAGTATTATTCCACTCTGAATAAAGCATGAAAGCATGGTGGAACTGTAATCTGAGGCCCTATTCTCCACTGCTGAAGGGTAAGCAAACACCCAAGCCAGACACTCTGGATTTGGTTCTTGGGAGTCAGAGAGCAGCAGCTACAAGAATAATTTTGTCCTACCCTAAGGTTGGAGTCTTGAGCAGCACAGCCATGCAGGGCCCTCTTGGTTCCTACTGACTTCCAAACGTGATTTTCAAGCATCTATGTGATCTAGCAAACCTTCAAAACTTTTCAATAACTTCTCCTCTAAATGGACTCAGTTTCTGTTGCTTATAATCAAATGTTACACTCATGCATATATGTATACATATATACATATCTGTGTATGTGTGTGTATATATATATACATATATATCATTTGTTACTAGAATAAAAAATCATATATTTTTTAAAGAAATAATACATTTAAGAGCTGGAGAGATGGCTCAGACGTTAAAAGCACTAGCTGCTCTTCCAGAGGTCCCAAGTTCAATTCCCAGCAACCACATGGTGGTTCATAACTATCTATAATGAGATTTGGTGTCCTCTTCTGGCCTGTAGGCACACATGCAGGCAGAATGCTGTATACAAAATAAAACAAATCTTTTAAAAAGTCCTGCCATAAAACATTTAAAGGTAAGCTTTCTTTCATGTTATATAGCATATATTCCATTATGAGGTATTGAAAAGGAAAATAAAAGTCCAGCACGAGCTTGCCCACGTAAGCCTGGAATTGAAAGAGTTAAATCAAAGCAGAGGTAAGCGGCCAGTGACTGACAGGTCAAGGAGACATAAACCACAGAGACGGTAAAAATGCAAAGACATATCCATGGCCCAGGCCTGCAAGGACGTGCAGGGGCGGACACTGACTAATGGGCCACCTGGTCCTCTTAAGATATAGTTGAAGGTCAACTAGAAACCCTGAGTAGCACTCCCCTTTTAAGAATTTTCAACTCTAATCTACACTAACTACATTTAAAATAGCCAATCATGTATAGCCACACCAATTCCTTTGTTTCCCCAGACCTTTTTCCTATATAAACACCTAACCCCTGGGCCTCGTGGTCCATTTCCCTGGACTCCTGCGTGAGTTTGATTGGGAGTCGAACCGGAGCTCCGAATAAACGGCCTCTGTGTTTGCATCAAGATGGCCTCCCCGTGTTCTTTGGGTGCATGCCTCCCTGGACTTGAGCTGGAACTCCCTACGCAGTCTTTCAGTATTAGAGATAGGTACGGAGGAAGGTATAGTTTTAAATATAACTACAGACTGAACAACAAACAGCACATAAAAAGTAAAATTTATTTTTATATGGAAAAATGGTAATAAGTGTTATTCCTTACCACTGAATTGAGAGGAAAGGGGACTCCGATAAGGGATGCCATCAGTGGTGCAATATCAGCCTAAAAATAGAAGAGTTCAATTCTAGCAAGTCTATATGCATAAACCAGAAAATTGCATCCTCTCATACAACTGCAGACTATCACCATATTTATTATAATCAAAACCTTTAAACATTTATATGTTTTTATATAGCAGTGTCTTTAAATGCCATTTGCTAGAAATTCATGAACTTAAAAACTAACTTTGAAAAGAAACCATTAAAAGTCATCAATATAAAACAAAGTCAAACAAAACTTATTTCCCCTTTTAGCTGAAAACCTGAATGTTTTGTATAAAGATTTCAGTATTGTGTAAAAGAAGAATACTTTGGTGGTTATACAAGAAATAGGGTAGATTTTATCTGGAGACATGTACACAAGCACTAAAGAAAGCCCATCAAAAGGAAGTCTGGGGGGCTGGAGAGATGGCTCAGTGGTTAAGAGCATTGACTGCTCTTCCAGAGGCCCTGAGTTCAATTCCCAGCAACTACATAGTGGCTCACAACCATTTGTAATGGAATCCCATGCCCTCTTCTGGTGTGTCTGAAGATAGCTACAGTGTGCTCATAAAATAAAATAAATTAAAAAAAAAAAAAAAAAAAAAAAAAAAAAAAAAAAAAAGGAAGTTTGGCCAACCAGTGGAGAGGACAGCCCAAATGGCACTGTGGGTATTTCTTTTTCATTTCCGCCTTTGAGAAGAGTTGTTTATGTTTCTGTTGTTATTCTCTATCTCACTACCCACTCCTCAGCATACTGCAATCTACTTTGACATATTATCATCCAGAGACTAATCTCCAAAGGGAGCTAACAACCTCAATTTTCTAAATTAAATTGGCTGTGTTTATATTAGTCCTCAAAATTTGCCAAGTAGTAAAATACTTACAAGTTGGATGAGACAGCTTCAAATCATAGCTTGGTAACACTGAAAACATCAGCATGTTTTTAGACTTCCCCATCAGTTAAATATGCCTCTCCCTTACACAGTGATGGTAGAATTAAATGAGATAAACTTACAGTGTATCTAGCACATAATAACCTGCAATGAAGGCACTTACAATTGTTGCTTTTTCCAGGCCTCTCTCTCAGTGACCCTGAGATGAATTCTCTTCTGAGCCTCATCAATGGCAGCTTCTAAGTACCCTTTGTTTCACTGGTGCTCCTTTTAAAGTACTCCTCTGTTCCTCACTTAATGTAAAGTTTGTAAGGTTTGCTAGTCCCAGGAAACCAATGCTATTCAAAGTCTTCCTTACATCTTGTTTCTCCTACTCATCTCACCTATTCATCCTAAAGCCTGAGGATTCTTACACATGTGTGTATGCACACGTGTGCACGCGCGCACACACACACACACTTCAAGAGCTTCCTCGAGTCTTTGGAATTAAGTTCCCAAAGACCATCATGCCCTAGCAGACCTGTCCATAACTGTTTCTGCCTGACATCCAATAGTCCCTGTGATCTGAACACAAGCCACTTCTAACACCCTTCAACACATGAAGCGTCTTCTCTGCAGAGCTCTGTGCTTATGCTGCTCTTCTCCCCGAAAGCCCTGCTGCTTCCTGGCCCTATTACTCTTGCTTATTCTTTAATCTCAGCTCAATCCTAAACTTCCTAGGAAAAGCTTTGCTAAACAGAGCTTTCCAGATATCTACATCCCATGCTCTCGTGGCTATAGGTGTCTCCTACAGTATTTATAGTTCTAGTTTCACAACTGGTCACACAATGCTTTGACAACGTCAGTTCTCACCTCTACAGCAGAAGCATCGCAGGTCACAGCTTGTGCTTGCCTTTACTCACAATTACCCCACTCCTCACATGGCACAAGTGGGCACATGAGTGTTGGTTGGAGGGCTGAATATAAAGATTCCCATCTAACACAGTTGTATGCCATGAATATTACCCAACAGATTGGAACTTTGAAAAACAAACTTTACATTCAGTTTTTGACTAAGATTTACTTTTGGTACAAATAAAAAATGTTTGTATGATGGTCTTCAAATCATTTCTAGCCCTTTTAAATTATAAATTAGTGAATTTATATATATGATTATAGTATAATATATAATATATAATAATTAGTGAATATATATGATATTTATATATATTCATTTTCTTCAGTATCATGCATTGATCCTAAGAGGAGAAAAAAAAAACCTAATTTTATTATGCTCCTAGAAACAGATTTTCAAAGGATAGACAAGAAACTGAATCCCTAAACTGTGGTTTACTGTCCTTAATAAAAGGACCTTGTATGTGACCTAGAAGACAAGCTACCTGCCATTTTCATATCCCAGTGATGGTGACCCTTCTACAAACAGTGAAGATAGCTGCTTAAGTAGCATATATTCAACAACCCTGTGCTTAGCATTTACAGGTAATATTGTCTAGCTTTTTTTCCAGGACAGGTTTTACTTATGTAGCTTTGACTGTTCTGGAATTAGCTCTGTAGACCAGGCTAGCCTCAAATTCAAAGAGATCTGTCTACCTCTGCCTCCCCTGTACTAGAATTAAGGGTATGAGCCACCACTGCCCAGTCTCGCTTTCTTAAGTTACATACATACTCTCCTCTTAACAAAAGATCTGTAGCTAAGTAATCTAAACTCTTATTACGCTTTTTCCATTGCATTATCAAGAATGTTTATTAGGTTAAAATACAGTGAAAAGTGAAGTATCTATTAACAAGACAAACAATAACTGAGAATAAGAAACTCCTAAGAGGAAGTTTAATTACTTCTGTTTAATGTAAGCAATCAGCCATTACAGGAAATCAAAGAAATTTACTAAGAATGTAAGTTTAGACTTAACAGAACAACTCTCAACTAGTACGTGGGAGAAGCCTTTCAGGTGGAAGGTGTGAGGTACACACACGTTTGGCAGAATGCATGCATGCACAGACAAGAGGAAGTCAGAGGAGGATGTTGGTGGAGGTGCTTCTGTGGTTCTCCATCTTATATTTTGAGACAGGGTCACTCACTTAACTAGAGACTTAGTCTGCTAATCAGGCTGACAGTTCAGCAAGCTCCTGGGACCTATTGGTCTTCACCTCCCCACACTAAGGTTAGAGGCACGTGAAGCCATGCAGAGACTTTACTGGGGGCTAGGGATTTGTATTCAGGTCTCTCTTCATAGTAAGAATGCTTGAGTACCGGAGCCCCCTGGCAGGGGAGCACACGTGCCATAGCATGCATGTGGAGATCAGGACAGCACACTGCTCAGCTCATGTCTACAAACTCGTTAGGACTCAGGCACGCTTATGTGGCAAGCACTTTACCCACTTGACCATCTCAGCAACCCACTTGGTACTTGTTGTTTGTTTTAATTGGCACGAGAAGATTATAGTCAGGCCAAAGCACTCACACTAGAAGTAGTCTCCATAGCAGGAATGTTTGAAAATATTGTGCTACTACTATTATTATTACTGCCAATTTCTCTCTCTCTCTCTTTTTTTTTTTTTTTTTTTTTTTTTTTTTTTTTTTTTTTTTTTTTTGGTTTTTCAAGACAGGGTTTCTCTGTGTAGCCCTGACTGTCCTGGAACTCACTCTGTAAACCAGACTGGCTTCAAACTCAGAGATCTGCCTGCCTCTGCCTCCAAAGTGCTGGGATTAAAGGCGTGCACCACCACTGCCTGGCTCTAAAATTCTTATAGAAAATAGCAAAATTAAATTTAAAAGGATACCTGATTGACATCTCGCCTCTTCCAGTTTTCCAATCTCCATTCTGAATGACAGAGACATAAATATGATATTAAGATTTTTTTTGTTTGTTTGTTTTTTGTTTTGTTTTTCAAGACAGGGTTTCTCTGTGTAGCCCTGGCTGTCCTGGAACTCACTCTGTAGACCAGGCTGGCCTCGAACTCAGAAATCTGCCTGCCTCTGCCTCCCAAGTGCTGGATTAACAGTGTGCACCACCACCACCCGGCTGATATTAAGACTTTTTAACAAGAACAAATTGTCTTATTTCAGGAGTGCTGGAAACTCCACGTAAAGGATAAGTATTGGAAAGTTCTCTCTCAACCAAGCATATAAAAAAAGGGAAAGATGTCAAAATAGCAGAGGAATAAAAATAGCTCATTAGTGTTTTCTGTGCTTTAGTAAGCTTTTAGTATGTTCAGGAGACATAATGCCCAAAACATCCGAGGAAACAAAAAGGTAAGTACAAGCCTAATGGCAACTGTCAGCAAGGCTACTGTTCTCTGTAATCTGCTACTGAGGTGACACACAGCACAACAGCCAAAAGCCCTCCCTCCCTTTCTCTGGGTGGATAGTTGTTAGCAAAATAGTTACAACTATAGCTGTGAGGCTCCTAGGATCACTAACAGCACATTTTAAAAACAGTATATGAAATTACTATTAAAATCCCTTCATGGGGCAGTTCTATTTCTATCTTTTTGAGAAACCTCACCCTGATTTCCAGAATGGTTGTACCAGTTTGCACGCCAGCAGTGAATAAGTAGCATAAACTACCTACTGCGTACGTGAATAACCAGCCCTGAGTATTTCCTTTCCCCATAACCTCCCCAGCATTTGTTGTCATTTGTGTTTTGGAGCTTAGTACCTCTGACTAAGCTAAGATGCTCACTAAGTAACTTTGACTTGCATTTCCCTGATGGCTAAATATTTGAATATTAAAAAATAATAATTATTTCTTAGGCATTTGCATTTCATCTTTTGAGAACTTTCTGTTCCATTTCCCAATCTTTGTTTTTATTGTTGTTTAGTTTTTGAGGTCCTACCTTTTCTTAGATTCAGGGTATCAGATCTTATGTCGAAATTCCTTCTACACTGCTTTTAGTCATGATTTTGCCACATCAATTCAAAGTAACTAATACAGCACTTACTCATAACAAATAACTTTTGTTTATAATAGTTTTAATCGACCAGGCAAGAGTGTCCATGGCATGAACAGTGCAAACGTATATCTGCTTTACCAGCCACTGGGACACAATGCCATCCTCTACAAAGCTCATGTTCAAGAGTGGCTCTATTAAGTTTCAAAAATCCAAACAAACAAACAAATAACATGTTTTAAACAAGCCTACTAGCAAGCTTATAATTTTGTATTGAGCAGCATTTGTAACAATCATGAGCTAGATGTGGACCATGTGGGCCATGAGCTGGACAGCCATAAGCTAGTACTAAGATCTGTGGAAACAACTATCCCAAAGATAGCACAGTAGATTTAAAACAACAACAACAACAAAAAGCTGTCTAAGTTCTATTGTTTGTGCTTAAGTAAGTCTGGAAGAATCGCAACAACTCATTACTGCTGTACTTTGGCCCTTTGTCAAATGCTTCCTCTGTAGGCTTGAGGCCTGGCCTAGTATCTCTGCCAGAGCTGACAATATATAAACAGCATAATGAAAAATGCACCATGTCTTATGTGAAGCCATGCTGTTCTGTCCAAACAGAAATAACTTGGTATTACATCTAGCCTTTAATATAAGAGACATACATTTTTAGATATTGTAATATCATGATTAATAGTATGGGTTTCTTTTCTTTTTTGCTTAAGTTGGAAAATTATAATCAATTTAATAATTTCCCTCTAAGAAACTGTACATTATTTTATTCTTACTTAAACTCAAATTCTCTATATAATTTAATAAAAATGAGATTAAAATTTCTAATTCTTAGAATTTAGGAAGGCCAAAATATTTGCAATCAGTGCTATATAGGGATATGTTCAACAAATGGTTCTGGGAAGGAGGGAGAGGAGAGAGAGAAAGCTAAGTTCTTGACTTGGAGAATTTATATATAACACTGACAAAAATAATGGCACAAGCATTAAAATAAGAGATTTAAAACAATCTGAAATGATTTGAAAAGAACTGATTGAAAAAGTACACTTAGTTTACCTTTAGTTTTATTTTAAATGTTAGATAGGCATTTAAGAAATATGTTTGTACCTTTTAAAAACTCATCATCATATTGCTGAGCTGATACATTTTGAGGACATTTGATTCCAGCTCCCCAAGTTACGAAAGGAGTTAGAGTCTCGGAAGGATGGCCAGCCCCATGGGAACCTACAGCAAAGACATCAAGTCCTAAGGTTGAGTATATATAATCACTGACAATGGCAAAGTCATCTATCTCTAAATGCTCTGGTACTAAGAATCGGCCCACATACAGGCTGGGAGAGTCATAGGCCCAGACACGAGGCTAGTGCTATTTTGCTAAATGGATATAATGTTACTTTTCAACTATCTTCTGCATAACCATGGATTACTGCTTTTGTCAGATTTAGCCAAAGAAAGTGCCTCTTACAGTGAACAGCAGTAACTGCAGTGATACACAACCGATCAAGTGACAGGAAGCAGGTGGCTATTGAACGTTCAGCCATTACGGGGACATCTATATCCCTTGTAAACACACACACACACACACACAGAGAAACACACACACAGAGAGAAACACACACACACAGACACAGAGAAACACACACACAGAGAGAAACACACACACACAGACACACACACAGACACACACACACAGACACACACACACAGACACACACACACACACACACACACACACACACACACACACACACACACACACACACACACCCTGAGGCCCAGAGATCATCACAGAAGAGGCCAGGGCAGACAGAGGCAGAAAGAGCAGGGAAGAGATTGTTCAGGGGAATCATCTCCCAGTTGGGATCAAGTAATGTGAACAGAACAGCAAGGTGTACAGATTCACCTCACCGTGGTTTGAAAACAAAATGTTCCCCACAGGTTCACATATTAAATCCTTGTGCTCAACTAGTACTGATACTTTGGGAGGCTGTAGAAACACTAGCTGGAGTATTAGTCACTAGAGCTATGCCTTTGAGCATAATAACTTGCCCTCATCCCTGTTTCTCTATCTTTGTTTCCTGTCTGCTACAAGGTAAAAAAAAAAAAATCTCTGCCAAATACCCAGCAACACAGAGTTCTGCCAGAGACAACCGACCAAACAAAGCCTCTAAAACAGTGAGCCAAAGTAAATATTTCTTTCCTTTTTTGATGCTCTCATGTATTTTGGTCACAGCTATGCACAAGTAACTGACCACAGAATCCTTTTGTTACAGCTTCTCTGTAAATGGAAAGCTAAAAGCAGTCCTTTATAAGATAGAATCCAGCTCACTTGAATGTCATCTTATGATTCAAGAGGTCAAGCCTCATCTTTATGCCCTATGGTCCATCTGCCTTGAGAGCCTCACTGGAAGCACAGACTGATGCAGTGCTCAGTATTCACCTTAAGGAGCATCACTTACTTTGTCTTCACATGTAAATTCCAGGTACAATTTCTTTTGTAATAAAAAAGTATGAGGAAATTTAAGAATACTTGAGGTTTTTTTCTACTTTCTCATTTGTAAATGAGACTATGTTCATTTTATACTTACAAAAAAATCTTTTCATAGAAGGTCAGACATTTTAAACATACAATTATATGCCGACATCTGATTTTCTGAACATAATACTTGGAACTACATCTGCCACTACTTTCATTAAGGTAGTACTTTAAGACAGACTAACCCCAGTCTGTCATTCCATGGTCAGAGGTAAAGATAAATGCTGTTTTCCCATCATCTCCATAAAAATGCTTGAAAACTGACACAATTTCCTTCACTCCATCATCAACTTTTTTAATGTTGTCCTTATATTCCCTGTTTAAAAAAACATGAAAGAACAAGTTAAATTAATGTAGAGAAATCAAACTTATTCAACTGAGACTCATTACATTTAAAGTAAAAAACTGAAAAAAATGCTTTCAGATTTAATCTTTACTACTTTAAATCAGAGCCCCTCATAAGGCTAATTTTTTTGTTTAATAAATTTAAAAAGAGGAAATAGTTTTCATAGACATTTTAAAAGAAAAGTATTGATTAGTTAATGTATTTAAGTGAATACTTTTAACATTCTAAACAGGATATTAAAGACTTTCAAGTTTGTGCACCTGATAAACTACACTGTTCTGGTGACCTTAATAGGAAAGTATCATTATTTAAAGTACAGAATTTTTCCATACTATAAAGTACTTGTGATTTATATCTACTACACTGTTGAGAACAAATTGAACTCAAGCTTCCCATATAGTTAGACAGAGTCAGCTTAACATGAATATATTCCACTAATGAAACCACTGTATCATGTTAAACTAGAAGAATATGAGATATTTATGCTTGTAATTAAACCAGCACACGTTAGAGTTAATATAAAACCAACTCAAAATAAATAAGAAAAGTTCAAATGGTTTCTTCTCTCTTATGGTCTACAAAGCTGAGACTACTACTGAAGAATTAATAAACTGCCCTTTATGCAATTGTTAGGTCGATACAATGCCGTTAAATAAACACCCAAAGGCATTACATCTGTTATAAAATCCATACCATAAAATGTTTGTGCTTTTGAGATTTACGGGAAACACTCCTAAAATGTGGGTTCTTTAGATACTTTTCTCTGCCTTGATAAATGAATACATACTATATGCAAACTCTATTTCGCTTATTTTAATGTGTAGCATAGCCAAAGCACAGGTCATTTTAACCAGTATAAAATTACACATCATATAACGGAAAACATTACAGAGGATAGTAGTTACATAAAGTATTAGTTTTGTTGTCATAATTGCAAAGAAAATTCCAAACTATACCAACATTTTAAACAAAATAGCTATTCCCCACAAGATCAAACAGAGCACATAATTGAAATTACCTTGATGATGGCCGATGAGCATGTCCATTTGTATCTATTCCTAATAAATGTAAGAAAAAAACTACTTTTTCTTCATTTAATTTTGAGAACAAAGACTGGTTGTTTCTTGCAGCATCAAAGAAGTCCTACATGTAATAAATCAGGTGAAAACTAATTTATTTTATTTAAATTTATAAATAACTATAACTTTTTTAAAGATTTATTTATTTTATGTATATGAGTACACCAGAAGAGGGCACTACATCCCATTACAGATGGTTATAAGCCACTATGTAGTTTCTGCAAACTGAACTCAGAACCTCTGGAAGAGCAATCAGTGCTCTTAACCACTGAGCCATCTCTCCATCCCCAAATAACTATAACTTAAATCATAATATTTTGTTTTATTTTGACCTCAAAATATACCAATATAAAATCTTTGTTATCAATTCAGATATTTCTGTCCAAATAATCATTCAGGTATTGTGGTACTATTTTTAAAAAGGAGCTTAATTTCATACCTTTGTTACCACAGAACTATTATAATTTTTAAAAATTGAATATTTTGTTAAGTGGCAAATGTTAAACAGTAGTGGTGGAAACAGTTCAAGAACATTTATTCTACTTAAATATACTTGGAAATGGATCATTTTTCATTGTCTTATTCCACTGAAATTTTGGTCACACTATGACATGTCACTTAGATTATGAGAATTCCTAACTACTACTTCAGGTCCATGAGTAGGACCTATTCTTGGTGTCTTGTGCTAGAGAAACATCACTTAAGAAAATACAGTTCAGAAATTATTAAATTAATGCCACAATTGCAAACTAGATTCATAAACCCTTCAGACATAAATCATTTTCATATTCATGAGCATGTATGTAAATGCCCATGGAGAGTGCTTTAAAATTATGTTAAGTGAACCAATTATGTTAACAGGTATCATTTTTTACATAACTGTATACAGACTTAGAAGATGCTAACTTTCAACAAGATGAGTATTTCTGAAAAACTAATTATAAAAAGTATTGAAAAGTATACTTGGGATAATTAAGAAAAATTATTCAAGTATAAAACTACCCTTAACCTTCAATTTATATTCTACTTAACTTGAGTTAAATTATATTTTTTCTTCCATAACTAGCAAAAACTTTAAGCATGTGTACACGATTTAAGAAGATTTGAAACATTAACCAAATAGAGCTCAACCTGTCTCTTGACAATTGTCACTTTGAAAGTGGTTTTAAAGTTCTGTTGCCAGCCGGGGCGGTGGTGGCCCACGCCTTTAATCCCAGCAGTTGGGAGGTAGAGGCAGGTGGATTTCTGAGTTCGAGGCCAGCCTGGTCTACAGAGTGAGTTCCAGGATAGCCGGGGCTACCCAGAGAAACCCTGTCTTGAAAAAAGAAAGAGAGAGAGAAAGAGAGAGAGAGAAAGAGAGAGAGGGAGAGAGAGAGAAAGAGAGAGAGAGAGAGAGAGAGAGAGAGAGAGAGAGAGAGAGAGAGAGAGAGAAAGTTAGTTAGTTCTGTTATTTAAAGAAGCTCTCAGGCAATTATCCTGCCCACAGCTCCTCCTGTTTTCCCAGAGACAAAGAGGTACAACACTTGTACCAGGGACACCATGTAAGACCCCGTCCCATTCCCTAGGCCTGCCACCTCCCCTTAAAGCACACCCAATACTGCATGCTCCCTGCACTCCATTTTCCAGTCACAATTCTTTCTGCTTTCCTAGAGGCCACACCAGCACCAGGGACACCAGGCCACAATGGTACTAGGAACCCCAGAGACAAATTTGGCATGCAAAACCACAGCAGTTACAATGGCCACAAAACTCCCATCTGACATACCAGCAGGACTTTGAGAACCCTAGCCACTCCCATCTGACACACCAGCATGACTCTGTGAACCCTAGCCACTCCCATCTGACACACCAGCATGACTCTTGAGAACCCTAGCCACTCCCATCTGACACACCAGCATGACTCTTGAGAACCCTAGCCAAAAGACTGAGAAGAAACAGAAAGCAAAGGGAAACAATCTAAAAAAACCCACCCATCTAACAAAGATAAACTTAGAAATCAGCACCTAAACCTCCAACAACCCCCAAACTCAGATGACTAGAGACCAGCTTAAGAACATGATGAACAAGCCAGGCGGTGGTGGCTCCAGGACAGCCAGGGCTACAAAGAGAAACCCTGTCTGGAAAATAACAAAAAAAAAAAAAAACCATGATGAACAACAGGCAGGGCAATAAAGCGCCACCAGAGCACAGGTATCCTGCAAGGCATGTATATTCTACCATGCACATCAAAATGACATTAAGTCCAGTCTTAAGAAGATAATAGAGGGCTTTGAAAAGGAAATGAATAAATCCCTTAAACAAAATATGGGAAAATACAATCACCTAAGTTAAGAAAATGAACAAAACTGCTCAAGACCTGAAAATGGAAATAGAAGTAATAAAGAAAACAAACTGAGGGAATCCTGAAGATGGACAACTTAGGTAAGCGAACAGGAACTACAGACACAAGCATCACCAACAGAATACAAGACATGAAAAAGAGACTCTCACACACAGAACATATGTTGGAAGACTTCAATACATCTGACAAATAATATGGCAATTAAAAAAACTCCTGACACAAAACATGCAGAAGTATTGGTCACTATGACAAGACCAAAGTTAAAAATAATAGAAATAGAAGATTCAAAGCTCAAAGGTCCAGGAAATATTTTCAACAAAGCTACAGGAAAAAAATTCCCATACCTAAAGAAAGAGATGCCCATGAAAGTGCAAGCTTACAGAACACAAAATAGAGTAGACCAAAAAGAAAATCTACCCACCACATAATAATCAAAGCACTAAATGTGCAGGAAAAAGAAAGAATGTGAAAAATGGCAGGGGAAAAAGACCAAGTAACATATGAAGGCTGACCTATCAGAATTACACTTGACTTCTCAACAGAGGCTCTAAAAGCCAGAAGGGCCTGGACCACAAATATCAGCCCAGACTATTATACCCTGAAAAACTTCCAATTACCATAGACAAAGAAACCAAGATATAACATGACAAAACCAAATTTAAACAATACCTTTCCACCAACCCAGCTCTACAGAGGACACTAGAAGGAAAACTCCAACCAATAGGACAATTACATTCAAAACAAAACAAAAAACAAACAAACAAACAAAACAAACAAACAAACAAAAAACCTCAAGAAATCATTAATTTCAAACCATTAAAACCAAAAGAGAATAACTAACACACACACACAAACCCTACCACCACAAACATCAAAATAACAGGAAATAACAATCATTGGCCTTTGGTATTTCTCAACATCAATGGGTTCACCAATAAAGTCACAGGCTGCTCTTCTCTTGTCCTCTTATTCTCTTCCCCTCTCTCCCCACTCCCCGCCCACCTCGCTCTCCACATGCTTCTGGCCTACCTCCCCAACCCCCTGCCTTTCTGTCAACTCCACTCACTATGGCCTAAATAAACTATTCTATACTAAGAAGAAAAAAAAGTCACAGGCTAACAGAGTGGATGCAAAAATGAGATCCATCATTCTTCTGCATACAAGAAACATGCCTTAGGATCAAAGACAGACCTTATCTCAGAGTAACTGGCTGGAAAAAAAGTTCTCCAAGCGAAGAGACGCAAGAAGTAAGCTAGAGTAGCCATTGTAATATCTAATAAAATAGACTGTCAAGGATAATTCACCAAGAGATGGGAAAGAACACTTCATACTCATAAAAAGAACCAAGATAACATCTAAATTCTGAATATCTCTGCCCTAAATACAAGGGCACCGAAATTCATAAAAGAAACATTACTGAAGTTTGAATCACACATTAAACTCCATACATTAATAGTGGAAAACTTGGTAACTCCACTCTTACCAATGGACAGGTCAACCAGACAGAAACTAAAGAGAGAAATAAGGAAACTAACTGATGTTAAGAATCAAACAAGCCTAACAGATATGCATAGAACATTTCACCCAAACACAAAAGAATAGAGTTCAGGGAACCCTCTCCAGACTTGACTACAAACTTGGTCACAAAGCAAGTCTTAAAAGATACAAGAAAATTGAAATGACCCCTTGTTATTTCTAAACTAAAAGGCATGGAGAAACTATCCAAATTTTAAAAAAAAAAATCAGAAATGAAAGGGAGACATAACAACAGACACTGAGGAAACCCAAACAATCATTAGGTTTTACTTCAAAAACCTGTACAACAAAACTGGAAAATCTAAATGAAATTGGTGATTTTCTTGATAGATACCACTTAACAAAGTTAAATCAAGATCAAGTAAAGAACCCAGATGTCCCTCAACAGAGGAGTGGATACAGAAATTGTGGTACATCTACACAATGGAGTA
>NW_022196891.1:1982121-1988696 GCF_008632895.1 Mastomys coucha
GTTTGTTTCTTTGTTTTTTGGAGGGGAAACTAGGAATGGAGAAATTCGCATGTAAATAAAGAAAATATAAAAAAATAAAAATAAAAAGATCAGGTAAAGAATTTAAATAGACCTATAAACACTAAGAAAATAGAAGCAGTCATTAAAATCTCCCAACAATAAAAAGCCCAGGGCCAGACGGTTTTAAAGCAGAATTCTATCAGACTTTCAGAAGAGCTAATACCAAGGCTCCTCAAGTTATTACACAAAATAGGAACATAAGGAAAACTTCCAAACTCATTTTGTGAGATCACAATCACCCTGACACCTAAATCACACAAAGATTCAACCAAGAAAAAGAATTTCAGATGAATCTCTATTATGAATATTGATGCAAAAAATACTCAATAAGATACTTGCCAATGAATCAAAAACACATCAAAAACATTATCCACCATGAACAAGTAAGCTTTGTACCAGAGATTCAGGGATGGTTCAGCACAACAAAATCCAGCAATACAATCCACCATATAAATAAATTGAAAGAAAAAAAAAATCACATGATCATCTCATTAGATACTGAAAAAACCTTTGACAAAATCCAACACCCCTTCATGACAAAAGTCTTAGAGAGAGCAGGGATACAAGGCTCATATCTAAACACAATAAAGGCATTATACAGTAAGCCAATAGCCAACATCAAATTAAATGGAGAGAAACTTAAGGCAATAATTCCAATAAAATCAGGGACAAGACAAGGCTGTCCAGTCTTTCCATGTCTATTCAATAAAGTACTTGAAGGTTTAGCTAAAGCAGTAAGACAACTATAGGAGATCAAGCAGATACAAACTGGAAAGGAGAAGTCAAAGTACAGCTATTTGTACATGATATGATAGTATGCATAAGTGACCCCAAAAATTCTACCAGAAAACACCTACACCTGAAAAACACCAGCAGCAAAGTGGCTGGACATGAAATTAACTCAAAGAAATCAGTAGCCCTCCTTGATACAAATGATAAACAGGCTCAGAAAGAAAACAACACTCTTCACAACAGACACAAATGATATAAAATATAGTGGTGTAACTCTAACCAAGCAAGTGAAAGACTTGTATGACAAGAACTTCAAATCTTTAAGAAAAGAAATTGAAAATGTCAGAAGTTGCTCATGGATTGGTAGGATTAACATAGTAAAAGTGGCCATCTTATTAAAAGCAAGCTACAAATTCATTGCAATCCCCATCAAAATTCCAACACAATAATTTACAGAGTTTGAAAGAATAATACTCAAATTCATATGGAAAAACAAAAAAACCAGTATACCTAAGACAATCCTGTACAATAAAAGAACTTCTGGAGATGTCACCATCCCTAATTTCAGAGCAATAGTGATAAAAACTGCATGGTATTGATACAGGAACAGACAGGTTGATCAATGGAATTAAATCAAAGATCCAGAAGTCAATCCACACAAATATGGACACTTGATTTTTGACAAAGAAGCCAAAATTATACAATGGAAAAAAACAAAGTACCTTCAACAAATGGTGCTTCTCTAACTGGGTATGCACAAGTATAAAAATGCAAATAGATCCATATTTAACACTCTGTACAACAACACAGGATACACTAAATATGATAGAAGAGACAATTTTCTGAACACAACACCAAAAGCTCAAGCACTAAGATCAATAACTAATAAGTAGGACCTCATGAAGACAGTGAGGAAACCCAGATCCAGAAAGACAAATATGGCATGTACTCACATTTAAGTGGATATTAGCCATACAGTAAAGGATAAGCATACTACAATCCATAGGCCCAGAGAAGCTAAGTAACAAGGAAAGCTCAAGTGGGGAATGCTTGAACCTTACTGAGAAAGAGAAAGCGAATACTCACAGAGGGTGGATAGGGTAAGGGAAGGGAGGGACACAGTGGGGGTGGGACTTGGAGGAAAAGAGGGTGGGGAAACTTCAATCAGGATGTAAAGTAAATCAATTAAAAAGAGTCATCACTCTGGGGAAAAAGCAGTTCATAGGCATTTAATAATGGCTAGCTGGCTAATCTGTTTGGGCTTATCTGATTTTTCTTCCCTTTTCATAGAAAACTTTTAAAAATGTGTATGTGTAGGGGCCTGACTGTCTATATATTTACCAAGTGCATGCAGGTGCCTGAGGAGGCTAGAGGAGGGTATCAGATTCTTGGAACTGAAGTTATAGGTGGTTGTAAGCTGCCCACTGTCAGTTCCAGGGATCGAACCTGGGTGCTGCAGTAGGTGCTCTTAGCTGCTGAGCCATCTTTGCAGCCCCTAATTTTTCTTTAAAATCTAATTTCTTAGTTATTATGAAAGTATTACTCTGAAACAACATTTTCAAGATGTTCTTCCTTTCACATGGCTCACTGCTAGCACACAAAAACTTCGAAGGTCTACAAAAGGTCAAAAATTACCTACAGTGATTCACCAAACTAAAAATGGTTAGCAGGCTCCTAACCTAGGGTTCATTTTACCTTAAGAAACACAAATTTTTAGAGGGCTATTTAAAAAAAAGAATTTTAAAAATGTTTATTAGTCACTCTAGTACATGTAATTTCTTTAAAAAATAGCATGATACAACATTGAATGCTCAAGCTCATATAGGCAGCAAACTAAACCTGAGATAAGTTCACTCAGAAATAAATTTTCAGGACTTCAAATAAGATTGTATTTAGTTATTAGGCACTGCATAGCAAATACCTCCCTAGGTAAAGTATACTGCCATGTAAAACAGGACTTGGACACTGAAGCAAGAAGGCTTAGAACAATGGACTGCCTGGGGTATGTAAGAAGACTCTGTTTCAAAACAAAGCAAACCAGCATGCACCTTAACTTTATCAAAAACCCAGGTATCCAGTTTTGCGGCATCGTGGGCACCAAAATCTTCTCTTTGAGCATCGTAACTATATGTATAGACATGGTCACCACTAGCACCTGAAAAGGAAATTTGATGAAAAGAAAAATTTTAGGAAACAACAACAAAATTTTCAGCTATCATAAAACATGAAATAATCATTTATCTTATTTTTGTTGTTGTTTTGATTTTATCTTGCTATATTGTCCATGCTGGTCTTGAACGTATATCCTTAAATGACCTTTCCTCTTAAGTTTCCTGAGTTCTAAGACTATAGGCATGCCCCCATCTTACCTGACTCTATGTCACGAATTTTATAACTAGCCAGAATTACTACAACATACTGATAGAGAATGGAAACATAGAAGAAATAATTAAATTTTATTTTGTGTCATGAGTCATGTTATAAACATCAACATATCCTTTTTGTTCTCAAAATAACATATTTAACTTACCAAAGTCAAAATTCTAATATGCAATGAAAGTTTGTTTCCATTTAAACATATACCTCTAAAGAGGTTACAATATAAAATAGATCACGATGGCTAGCATAACCCTTCCTAGAGCAAACTCTGAAACATTTCACATGTCTTAAAATTAAGGAAATAAACAGCCTGGAATTGTAGCGTGTGCCTGTAATCCAAGCACTAGGGAAGTGGAGACAAGAAAACTCTCAAGATTGGTGACAGCCAGACCATGTCTCAAAAGCAAGGACTGGGGGAAGGAAGTCGAATGCTGCTTATTACCAAATAGAGAGGTGAACAGATATGTCAACCTTATAAATTTATAAAACATGTATTAAGAATCTATAACTAATTTCTGGGGTGGATATGCTTTTCTATAGGTCATGAGGACGATACATCATGAAGTGATGACAGACTACAACACCCACTCAGTTCTAGCGATCCTGTGACTCTGCACAGCCATTCTACTTCTCACATCCCAAATGTACACATAGGAACACTCCTATGGCTTTGTACCTTATCAACTGTGACCAGAAGTAGGAAGATTAATTTGGTAAGCCACAGTAGCTTAATCAGTCCTCACTGCTTCCTAAAGCATGAAATATATAAATAGCAAATGGGGTTTATCCACTGAAATACCAGTCTATGAACAGCATAAGTACAATTCTGAACACATATTTTGCTTTCTGAACACAAAATTTTCTTCAGTAGTTCCACTTATATCTATGTGTACTGGCTAATTTTGTGTCAACATGACACAAGTAAGAGTAATCAGAGAGGAAGGAGCCTCAAGTGAGGAAATGTCTCCATGAGATCCAGCTGTAAGGCATTTTCTCAACTAGTGATCATTTTAGGGAGGGCCTAGACCATGGACTATATACCATTTCACTGAATTAAAAAATACTAACAGTGTTACATAGTAATATTTAAGATACAACAAAGGAGAAAGAAACCCTGTTCGTTAAACGGATAATGAAGTTCCACTGTAGAAAACATTTCTGCTTTCAGAGCACATTTTAAGATCTCTTGAAATGAATAAACACTATCTATTCTATATAAAGATAGAATAGATGCCAGCAAGACTGCTAAGCAGGTAGAGGCACTTACTACCAAGACTGACAATCTGAGTTATATGCCTGGGATCCACATGACAGAAGGAAAGAACAGACTCCTGTTGGTTGCCTCTGACCTCTAGATGAGTACCATGAATAGCATGAGCACACAAAATATATAGGCCTCTGCCTGTCTCGGAACTCACTATATAGGTCAGGCTGGTCTCAAGCTCAAAGAGATCTACTTGCACCTGCTTCCAGAGAGCTGGGATTAAAGATGTGCAGCATACCACATTTAGCTAAATAAATTTTTGTAGATAAAGAATTAAAAGCCAAGGGGTGGAGTGTAGTTGACTAACAGACTACTAATAAGTGAGAGGCCCTGAATTTCATCTTCAATACTACAAGGATGGAAGCATTTATTTATGACTTATTTTGTTACCTCAATTATAATCAATGTCTCTTACCTTTGGCAAACATAGGCAAGATATCTGGACTCCCCCAGCTCCATGTGTACTTGCTTTCATTAAAAAGAGAGTCAAATTCTACAGGATTTTCTTTCCACCCTTTAGGTCATGGAAAAAAGAAGCAGGGAATAATGTAAGTGCACAGTAAAATAAGGCCTGAAAGAAGCACTCTTCAATAGTAACTGAGGACAACACATAAAACTCATAGACTGTCTTAATGCACAGTAAAATAAGGCCTGAAAGAAGCACTCTTCAATAGTAACTGAGGACAACATATAAAACTCATAGACTGTCTTAATGCACAGTAAGATAAGGCCTGAAAGAAGCACTCTTCAATAGTAACTGAGGCTCACATAAAACTCATAGACTGTCTTAAGCATATTGTATGCCTATCTTAATATAAGTGGTACATAATTCACTTCTCACTAAAATAATCACTTTTAAATTCTTGATCGTAATGTCTAACAAAACCACATATCCATACATGTATGCTTTTTCAGTAGTTTAGGATAAGAACAAACTAAAATTTAATTCCAGAATCAACACCAGGATGTATTTATGTGAGTAAGGCTTATTCAAAGCCTTGTCAAAGGGATCTCAAATCACTGGAGACATGGCTCAGAGGTTAAAAGAACTTGCTGCTCTTGCAAAACCACATGTCCTGGGTTTGGTTTTGAGCACCAATACTGGGTGGCTCACAACTACCTGTAACTCTACTTCCAGGGAGTTGAATACCTTCTTCTGGCCTCCATGAATACTTGCATTCACATTGTACACAAACATACAAGCACACACATGCACACATACACACACATGGTAAAAAACACTGAGTTTTCAACTGATGTCATGATTCAGTGGTAGGAAAGAGTGTTTATATGACAAGCATTTTATTTATGAAACTGTTTCAGATCACAACCTTTGGCAACTGCACTGACATCCTCATAAAAGCCAGCTATCAAGGCTACATGGCCAGGCCGAGATTCTGTGGGCACACGCGTGTGAGATACTCCCCAGCTCCCTTCATGCATTATAACATTCCTAAAAGGTAATTGAGATGAACAATTAGCACATGCTAGAATTATACCTCTCATTAGGCTTTAAGATTTTTATACAAGGAATCAAACCAAAAAGTTAAATTGTAAGATGGATAGGATTTTCAAAACCTACTTGAGCCCAATCCTATACTGTCCACAATTCAATGCAGTAGCATGAATGAGCCCAGACAATATGAACAGAAAAAACACTCCCCGACTACAGGATATTATAGTTAAGTTTTATTTGATGTAAAGATGGTATATAGGTATATAAAAGAAAGTCCTTTTCTTAACATATATGTTTGGTGGAGAAATGCCACATGGTCATATTTTCAAATTGTTCAGGGAAAAAAACTAAAAATTCTACACTATGCACATCCGCAGTTGTGTGTGTAAGAAAAAAAATTCACATAATTTTAAAATGGAAAAAAATAAAGGCCAGGCATGGAGGTACATGGTCTTAAACCCAGGACTCGGGAGGCAGAAGCAAGCAGATCTCTGAGTTTAAGGACAGCCTGGTCTATATAGCAGTGAGTACCAGGTCAGTCAGGGCTACATAGTGAGACCTTGTCTCTAAAAACTAACAAACAATCAAACCAAAACACAAGTTTTAAAAAAGTTTAATGTAGGTAGAGCTGATGCAGGCTTGTATTCTGCACCTGTCTGAATTATCCGGGTCTGTCTAGAAAAA
>NW_022196891.1:1989686-2001908 GCF_008632895.1 Mastomys coucha
GATGATGACCTAAGCTTTTGCTTAGGTCCCTAGGAGGAGCCTAGCAGAATCGCCTGTAAGCCAACACACATTGTTTGCTTTTGAATAATTTGTAGTCATAAATAAAATATAAAGCTGAAGAAAACAAAAAAAAAATAAAAATAAAAAATAAAAAAGTTTAAAGATGGTCAATTGCAAGCTGATGTTCATCAATTCATAATATAACCCCTTTATAAACTCAAGCTAACATTTCTAAGACACACCCCTGAATCTGTCAGCATCTTTACCTAATGAAAGGTGCTCTGGAGTTTCCATCTTCATCTAATTCATACAGAGCATCTGCTCTCAGGCCGTCAGCAACAAATAACACTAATCGTTTTGCTGGAGGAGGCAAGGGTGTAAACTGAGGAGTCATCCCATGAACCAAAGGAGATGTAAAATAAATGTCAAAGATGGAGGCGAAGAACACCAAATGGACAAGCAATCCCAAAGCAAAAAACAGCAGCATGTCCACAACAGGCTACCTGCAAGAGAAGCAGACACAGACACAGCTGATGAGAATCTTTCTTCCACATATCTGAGGGCTTAGTAACATCAGTCAAGGCAGGACACTACACAACTTAACAACCTGCCTTTCATCTACAACAGTAACAATAAACATCGTTTAACAACTTAAGATAATACTGAAATAAAATATGTTATAGTGTGCCAAGCAAAAAGAAAGAGTTCAATTAGAATTGATAAACTATAACGAATTTAGTTACCTACTAAACAGAGGTCTGATGAGTTTGCAAATACTAAAGAAAGAAAACCAAGCAAATTGAAATGTTTAAATAAGATTGTATGATAGTGTCCCACTATACCTCAAGGATCAAAGTGACAATAAAATTTTTTCAAGCCAGTCTTTTGTTTTTATTGGTAAATATGTCTACAGATTAAGAAAGAAAACACTAGAATTTCTTACTTGAAGCAGTATTAGGTACAAATAATGACCTTGATCTGGAAAATATGAAAGATGAGAATTATGGACATATCTTATTCTTCCTGGCCTGAAGAATTAAATATCATAAGGATGGGGAATGTCCTGTAAAAAGGAAAGAGGCATTAAAAATGTGCTTATCAAATACAAACTAATTAGAAAAAGTAAAATCAACCAAAAGATCAAACTATAAGACACCTTTCTTATTCTAAGAGAAACTAGGGTGAATAGAGTATCAAAGATTCCTTAGTAAACACATGCAATTTCAAAATCTAATCTCTCAGTGTAATGTTGGCTTCTTTCCTAGTTTATATAATCATTTAAACTACACAGTGGGTACCATCATGGTGTTCTAAATATAAATAATGGAGATACAGAAAAATTAGCCAGGATTCTATTACCTTCTAAGTCAGCAGTTCTCAACTTGTGGGTCATGACTTCTTTGGGGGGGGGTTCAGACCACCTTATCATAGGGGTCACTGAAAATAAGTGGAAAACAGGTATTTACATTATGATTCAAAACAGTAGCAAAAATAGTTATTAAGTAGCAACCAAAGTAATTTTTTGGTTGGGGGTCACCACAACATGAGGAACTGTATTAAAGGGTCACAGCATTAGGAAGGTTGGGAATCACTGTTGTAAGCAAATATTTGTCAACAGTTTCTTTAAAAATTTTATCTTATCTCCATTTTTATGGAGGCAAACACATTTGTATACTTTTAAAAAATAGATATTAACATTTAAAAGTGTTTTATTACATTTTATTTGTGTTTGTGCATGCATGTGTGCATGGTTGTGTATGTATATATGCACCTATGTGTGCTTTTCTGTGTGTGTGTAGTGTGTGCACAGGCATATGTATATGCACGACATAGGGCAAACGTGGAGATCAGAAGGTAATGCTGGGACCAAACGCTGGTCACCAGGTTTACCCGAAATGCCTTTACCTACTGAGTCATCTTGTGCGCCCCAGCATTCATTTTTTTCCTTGAACATACATTACCATTCTCTTAAAAGCAAGCTCCTCCCATACGTTATGTACTATTACCACATTATGTCCTAAAATGCATCTTTGCTAACAAATCCTACACTGGAAAACACTGAAGTAGCTTTGTCTTCAATTTTTGACTACTAATAGCATCTTTGTGGTTAAATAAAATAATATCTGTGGGGCTTTGGATTTAGATCAGTGGTAGATTTATGATTCAATACATAACTGACTTTGATGATTTAATATCTGCCTTTGTCACTTCACTATAATTCAAGGACAACAGAAAAGGTCATCATTAGCATTCATCACATTTTTATGCAAAGATAAATGTTTGCTAAATAAATCTAGGATTACATTTCAATAATGCCACTATGAAAGATAGCCACTAGAGGTCGCCTTGCTTCTCTCTTTGGGTTTCCTGGATAAGGTATGTAAAGCTTCAAAGATATTTTCTTTTTTTTTTTTTTTTTTTTTTTTTTTTTTTTGGTTTTTTGGTTTTTTGGTTTTTGGAGACAGGGTTTCTCTGTATAGCCCTGGCTGTCCTGGAACTCACTCTAGACCAGGCTGGCCTCGAACTAAGAAATCCACCTGCTTCTGCCTCCCAAGTGCTAGAATTATTTCAAAATAAACTCCTAAACGCCCATGTTTTATGACTAAGTAATTTATTATATATGAAGTTACAGTAATTTGAAAGTATGAATATTCACATACACAATCACATTTTTCCAGCAATATTACTATATAACTTTTTTTTTCATTAACGGAATCATTTCTTATTCACAATTATTAAAAAAGAAAACTTTACTAACATAGTTGTTTGGAAACTTCCAAAGTAAGTGCATAACTATTAAAACTTAAAACACACCTATTCATTTGCCTATAAAAATATAGTTTAAAAAATATAGTTTATATCTGTGAGATATATATATACCACCATAAACTAAAAACTAACAAAGACACTAAATCAACCAAACTTTGCATTTATAATGCTACTTGTGGTTATTTAAGACTATGGAATTCTCAAATAATTTAGCGTAAATAATTTAAGTATTTAGGAGAAAAAAACTATCTTTTCTATTTTTATTGTTAAGAGACAAACTTCAATAACTCTCCTCAATTATTCAGATAAGATTCTAGCCTAACAGGCTTTGACGAAGGTCAGTCTTCCAAAGAAGAAAGAAATTTTCCAACAACTATTAATAAATTATAAGTAGAGGGCAGAATTTCTTAATATCCCAGTGTGTGCATTAAAACTATTCATGCATGACACTGAAAGGCAAAGTACCTTATGGGAAGATGGATCGGTTGATTTGTTGAGAACTTGCAGTTAAATAAGCAAGCCCTTGGTTGCAGGATAGGAACTAGAAGTTCTACAGAGAGCAGGTCGGCCACTAAACTCTACTTTAACTGAAGACTCAAAGGCAAACCTGTTACCTATTTTCAATTTGTGCTTTTAAATTCAGACCCTAAATTCCAACTGCTGCCTCTTTTTGTCCTTCTGACATAACTTCCTCATGCTCTGCTAGCCATTGATACCCACGTTTAAAAACCTGCCAAATGTCCTCTGTATTCAGTATTTCATTGATTAACTGACCATACTAACATTTGCTGCCAACCAGCTACCAGGTACTGTGACAAGAACATTCGTAATTCTGTGTACTTTCTTATTCCTCTGGGCAGATGAATGCAAGAGAGGCTGGGAGAATTTAGGCTCAAGTATTTCCAATGTCTCACAATAAATGATGTGTATGTGATGTGCCCTTCTATTATTATTTTAAGTGCAGTTTTCCTCAGGCACCCTAAATGTAGATTTCTAAACATTGCCATTACAAAGAGGAAAAAAAATACACATTTCTGCTCATGTTTTTCCCATGCCATTCACTAATCCTCCATTCCAAAATTTGGTTCCATTTTTAATCTCTTTAATAATCTCTTTGACCTCTTCTGCTAAAAAATGTGAAACAAAATAAAATATTCGTTATTCTATACCATTTCCATGTTACTGAGGATTTTTTTCAGATTCACCAATAAACGGCACAGAACAGCATTTAGCTCAAAGAATTGAAAGCTAAAAGTCTTATTTAAAAAAAAAAAAACCCTACTACTAACACTATTTTTAAATTCCTTTCCAATGTAGCAAGGGTCCTTTTGTTCTTTTACTATTTAGGTTAACTTTCTTCCCATCTCCTGGTCTCCTATTTAAACCACCCACCCCGACCTCCAGTATTCTCCCTCCCACCTTCATATCATATGTAACATATTTTAAAAGCTTCTTTTTTAAAAAGCCCCCAAAATAACAAATAATAGCAATAACAACCAAAGAAACCATCTCAGAGCCTCATTCAAATGAAATTTTAGTTTACTGTGAGACTGATTAAACTGAAATTAAAACCTTCACTTAACCGCTGGCATACTTTACATGTAAAGCAGTAAGGTCATATAACAATGCTCTATTTTTATTTTCCACAAAGCTAACGGCGATACTTCATTTTATATATATATATATATATATATATATATATATATATATATATATATATATCAGAGCAGATGGTTAGCACTGCTGTGTATTTATTTTGTTGTCTGTTAGGAGCTGGCTACTGAGAACTTAAAGAATTCTAAAACTAGGGAAAAGTGGCAATCTATGTGTAACAAAATAGAAGCTATGAGGGGCTGGCAGCCTAATAACGACAGGGAAATGCCTTACCACCTGTATTAGTCAGGGTTTCTATTCCTGCACAAACATCATGACCAAGAAGCAAGTTGGGGAGGAAAGGGTTTATTGGGCTTACTTCCATATTGCTGTTTATTACCAAAGGAAGTCAGGACTGGAACTCAAGCAGGTCAGGAAGCAGGAGCTGATGGAGAGGCCATGGAGGGATGTTCTTTACTGGCTTACTTCTCCTGGCTTGCTCAGCCTGCTCTCTTATAGAACCCAAGACTTACAGCCCAGGGATGGCACCACCCACAAGGGGCCCTACCCCCTTGATCACTAATTGAGAAAATGCCCCATGGCTGGATCTCATGGAGGCACTTCCCCAACTGAAGCTCCCTTCTGTGATAACTCCAGCCTGTGTCAAGTTGACACACAAAACTAGCCAGTACACCACCTCAAACTACAATCAAGGAGTAACATCGAGGATAAATGATCTTCCAAACTACGAGTATAGTTATGCGCTAAATGTTTCATAATAAAGGCAACCAAACCTCTCTACAGCGTACAATTTTTAAAATCGCTAAATCTTGATTGATCCACAATGAAAACCTCGATTCTAACCTACATGAACTCTGGAAGGTTTCAGGGGATTGTGGGAAAGAATCAGGGGTTTTGGACAAAAGGTAGGCGATAGATACTAGTTCGAACCACCGAGTGTGTCCCAGTGCAGTGGACTTGACCAGGCCACCGAAGCGGCCCAGACTACCCACTTGGACTGGAGAGATAACGTTAATAGTTTGAAAAGTTCCTCTGATGCCAACTGTACGGTAATTTCCAAGGGTGGACAGAGTACTCGGCGTGTCGTCCGAGACCAGGCTGTTCCCAGATGAGTGCAAAGGCGTCTCGAAACTCGAGCGTTGCCATTTCCGTCCAGGCTCTATCTGCACCCTCCAGCTGTCTAGGTCCTACCCGCTCCCGGACGGAGCGGACTGGCGGGCGGGAAGGTGCCCTGGTTTAACCACAAGCAAGCCATGCCGTCTCCAGATCTCCGAGCGAGAGAGCAGGTGGCCGGGAGAAGCCAGATTCTGACTGCCGCCCGGAGCACTTACTATCCGAGCGGAGACAGCAATCAGCAACGCAAACTGCAGCTTCGGCGAAGCGGGCAGCGGCCGTGCAAGGGTCCTGGGACTTTACCTGGGGCTTCTCCGGCTCAGGCCTGGGCTTGGGAACGGGTCCTCCTCGGAACGAAGGCAGGACCCGGGGCCGTGAAAGATCTCGGGAGGGCTCCCTTCAACCTCTAAATCCCGAACCAGACCATACCTTATTCATCAACCACCTCGCTTCTCCTCCTCCAGGGAACGCCCCCAACATGCCCCAGGCAGGCCTTCGCTGCTCTCGCGATAACTGTCAGGCCCGGTCCCGTAACTCCAGCCAATCCTCGCGTGCTTGTGGGCGGAGCTTTACGTTTGAGTCCCGAGCGGTTCCCTCCGTCTTCCGACTCCGAGGCCTGAGGTGGGTGGGGCTGAGGCGGGGACGGGGGCGGGGCGAAGATGGCACCGAGCCCGTTCTCGCGAGACTAGAGACCAGGAAGACGCCTGCAGAGTTGGCTACTGGTGCAGCGGCGGCCGAGACGGGAGGTGCCGCTGCATCCCGGACTCCTGCCTCCTAGTCCGGCCTAGTCTCTAGGTGAGGACAGGCGCGGTCGGCCTGGGCTGCCTAGGTGGTCGGTGGCTCTCGAGACCTAACGAGGATTCAGGCCGAGGGCCTGTCGGGCTGAGCAGGGAAGCACCCACACACCTGACAGTAGAAGATGGCGGCGATGGCGCCCGGAGGTGGTGGCGGTGGTAGCGGAGTCAACCCGTTCCTCAGCGATTCGGACGAGGACGACGACGAGGTGGCGGCCACCGAGGACCGGCGGGCAGGACTTCGGCTGGGTGCCGGGGTCGGCCTGGATCCCGGCTCTGCAGGCTCGCTGTCGCCTCAGGACCCCATGGGCCTGGGGGGAAGCAGCAGCGCGCGGCCGGGGCTCCCCGCGGAGGCGTCCGCCGCTCCGGCGGCCCCGGGGGCCGGCGGGGAGACCCCTGCCCGGTTGTCGATCGACGCCATCGCGGCTCAGCTGCTGCGCGATCAGTACCTGCTGACGGCCCTGGAGCTGCACACCGAGCTGTTGGAGAGCGGCCGCGAGCTGCCGCGGCTGCGCGATTACTTCTCCAACCCTGGCAACTTCGAGAGGCAGAGCGGGACCCCGCCGGGGATGGGGGCGCCCGGCATCCCCGGCTCCTCCGTCGCGGGGGGCGCCGGAGGTCGGGAACCGAGCACGACGTCGGGCGGAGGACAGCTCAGTAAGTAGGCGTAGCCCGTCACACCTGCAGACAGGGGGGTTAGAGTTACCATGCAGTTGGAGGCTGTTTGTGGGCGGGTGCCGGGTCGAGGGTCTAGTCTCGAGCTTTTGGGAAGCGAGCGTCCATTGAACGAGATGAGAGGTATCCTGTGTACCGCGAGCAAAAAGATCCTGCTGTAATGTAGCTAGCCCTTCTTTGTATTGGTTTCCGATCTTTGGCAGGTGTTGCACTGCTCCTGGCTCCCTGTTGGTGTTGGGGGCCTATAACATCAAGAGTTTCCAGTTTATTGACTATTACGGCTCTTGTAGAAAGCTTCCTTATTACTTGGGCATTTTTCTCTGGGCAGTTTTCCGTCCCCCCGCCCCCAGTGTCTTGAATCACACTACGAGGAAATAAATGTTTCGTAGTAATTGTTTGCCTCAAGAAAAAGAACCAAACAGGAAACGTCGGTACCCCCTACTGAAGTTGAATCCACGGAAGATCTTTTGTCTTTGCTTTTCCATTATTTTGTATCATTAATATATGCTAATAAAAAGAAGGAAATGGGATTTGTCTGCTTCATAGAATGTTTTCTGTTTGAATAATGTCAACATAATTCAGTATCACTATACCCCAATTTCAATAGTATTCAGTTTACAGAAAACCTGTGGAGCAAACAGATCAAGGATCTTCTACCAGCTTTCTTTTTTAAACATAGCAGCACTGTGAAGGCTTTTTTTTTCCTCTGAATAAGTGAGAAATTTGCTTTTTTTTTTCTTTTCTTGCTACAACCATTTTTAGCAGAGTAATTACTGGCCTAGTCATTATTTACATAAAAGCTTTAGTGAGAATTCTCGGTGTCATCTTTAAGAAGCATCAAATTTTTCCATACTAATGCTAATAAGCCTAATTGATTTCCAAGTGTCTGTACTTTTGCATGATACCAGAGGCTTGAAGTTGCTAAAGTTGATGTCATAAAACTGGGAAGGGTGAGTTTTCTGCCAGAGTAATCCTAGCACATTTCCTTCTTTTACAACCGTCTAAATTATCTAATACTGTCACCTGACAAACTATCTCACTGGGACTCAGATTTTGGCTTATTTTATATATAGTACTTACATCATAGCCTTTAGTTCTTTTGTATTTGATTTGATGACAGTAATGATTTAATATAGTCATTTCACTTATTAGCTTGGAGCTCATGCCTCTCATTTTTCAAGAAGGAGGACGGTGTTGATAGGATGACTACTAATTGAAAAATGAGGACTTTTCATATTTTATCATTTAAGTGGCAGAACTAATATTTGAACTTAGATCTCTATCATAACATTGATTTTTTTTTTAACCACAGCTATATATTATGTCTGCTTCAAGATACAACTCAGCAAAAGTTAGATTTTTCTCAGTATATGATCAAGTAAAATATCTAAAAATTCAGATTATGTCTTCACTCAATTAACACAAAAGGCAAGTTAGGTGTTAAAAAATTGATAATGTAAAGGATGAATTGAGAAAACATTGCACCGTATTGAGGTGGGAGGATATGATTGATCTGATAAGAGCATCACTCCAAAATGAAAGTTAGGACAGTCACAGTGCATGTGATTTGTAAGCAATCCAAGATCATCAGCTAAGCCTCCACAGGGAACCAAGAATGTTTTTAATAGAAATTTTTTTAATTCTTTCAGAACTTAATACAATATATTTTGATTATGGTCCATCTTCTGTTTCTTTCCCTAACTCCTCACTCATCATCTTTATGTCTCCCTCTCCTCTTTTTAAATAACCCACCAAGTCCTTTATGCTTCCCATATGTTCAAGGATATGAGTCCATTCACTAGAGCATGGTTACCCCTAACCGTAGGCCATGGCCTTAAAGAACTGACTCTTCCTGAGAAGCCACCAACTAACTGTCTCTCTGGCTCCCCAGGTAGTTTTGTGGACTTGTGAGTCCCTCCCTGCTCATTGTTGGAGTGCTGACTGGATTGATCTTGTTCTTGTTAGCTGCTGTGAGTTCTTGGGTGCCACATTCCTGTCATGTTCAGAAGACACTGTTTCACTCTGGTCTCCCCTTAACCTCTGGTTCTTAGGGTCTTTCGGAGCCCCTCTGCAACAGTCTGCTGAAAGGCTTTGGTGGGGTTGGAGGGTGTATGGTATAGTTTTCTCATTTGTACTCCACTGACATTCCCTGATCATTTGTGAGTTTCTACATTAACTACCAGCCAGATCCATGTACATTTATCAACTATTCTCAATCAAATCATCTAAGAAGGCCAAATTAGCTTGTTGATCAAGAAACTGAACTGCATGGTTGCATGCAATATTTCTGATGACAGAGCATGCATGGTTCAGCCTTAGGGAGAAAAATACTAAGTTATAAGCATGGGTGTAGCCTTCCAAATTGTCTCACCCATTTCAAAAATTACAAGTCAGTTTGTTTTTAAAACCTGCTGGTCCTGTTGTGGAGGTATAAGATTGCTCAAGGTAATGTCATCAGATTTTTTTTTATGTAATTTCTGCCATCTCTCAGTTCTGTATTTGTGTGCTACCTTAGCTCATACTTGAAGCTTGCATCTTAACCACCAGTTTTACCCTTATTCTATGACTTCATCTTGTCCTCTTATCTTTCCTCTTTTTCCCCCACTTTACTATTATTAGTTATGGTCACAGATTTATAAATTTCTTCATACTGGGATACAAATATGAAGTAATCCTATGCACAAGGTATAAAATATTGGCAGAAATAGATGAGATCAAAAAGTATGAAATGAAACCAGTGTCATGGTGCACAAATTTAATCTCAGGAGTCAGAATCAGGCAGATCTCTGAGTTTGGAGCCAGTCTTGTCTACAAAGCAATGTCCAGGACAGTCAGGACTACACAGAGAAACCTTGTCTTGAGAAACAAATGAACAGGGGCTGGAGAGATGACTCCCTGGTTAAGAACACTGACTGCTCTTCTGAAGGTCCTGAGTTCAAATCCTAGCAACCACATGGTGGCTCATAACCATCTGTAATGAGATCTGATGCCCTGTTTCTGGAGTGTCTGAAGACAGCTACAGTGTATGTACATATACTAAATAAATAAATCTTTAAAAAACAAACAAACAGGGCTGGAGAAATGGCTCAGCAACTGCTCTTCCAGAGGTCCTGAGTTCAAATCCCAGCAACCACATGGTGGCTCATAACCATCTGTAATGAGATCTGATGCCCTCTTCTGGTTTGTCTGAAGAGAGCAATGCTATACCCATATCCATAAAATAAATAAATAAAAATCTTTTAAAAAAAAAAGAAAACAGACAAATAAGTAGTATGAAATGAATTAGCATGTAGTGGAGATGCAGGGCATATAGACTTCATAGTTGTTAAGAGAATGTGTCACAAATAAAAGGGCATGTGGGACTTTCAAAAGTAGATGGCGGAAGGCAGAGGGTATGAAAGCCTCAATGCAAGATAATCAGTAAAATTAATTTTTCAATTATTTATTTATTTAATATATATTTGTATGTACTCATAAGCAGAGGCCAAAAGACAACTATACGGATTTTAATTTTCTCTTTCCACTTCTACATGAGTTCCAGGGACGGAACTCGGGTTGTCACACGTTTACCCACTTGAGGCAGATCACTGTCCCTACTTTTTTAGCATACAGAGTAATGGATTTTATTATGGAATTTCATACATCTATACCACTATACTTTATTTGTATTCCTTTTCCTCACTGGTGCCTACCAATTCTCCCTCCCCAGACCCTCTTGTTGGTCTAGTTCCTTCTCTCCCTCTAAATTATCCACCTTTCTGCTTTTATGTCGCATGTATTCCATTATTCCCTCTCCCCACTGCCCTTTATAATTTCTTCTACCTACCATGGTTCCCTTTTTAATTTCATTTTTCTTTTTTACACACATATAGCCTATATGTACATACTTAAATTTAAGTCTAAAGAGCATGGATGAGAGAAAATATGGTATTTTTCTTTTTGAATCAGGATTATTTCATTTAACATAGTGAACTAGAATTCACTTTCCTGCAGATACTATGATTTCACTTTTCTTTCTACAAAAATTTGTCATCCATGTATGTGTTGTTATGAGTAGTATAGAAATAACTGACTATGCAAGGATCTCTGTGGTGTATTGACAGTATTTCAGGTTTATATACCCACAAGTGGCACAGTTAGGTTGTATGATTGATAGCTCTGTTAGATTTTTAGGAGCTTCCACAGTGAGTTCCATCATGGCTGTATGAGCATACATTTCCATCAGTAGTATATAAGGCTTCCTCTTTCCCCACATCCTCACCAATATCTGCTGTTTTTACTTGGTAATAACTATTTTCAATATTTTCCTTTTAAATTTATTTATTTTGTGTGTATGAGTGTGTTCTCCCTGCATATATGCTATGCACTGTGTATATGCTTGGTAGCTGTAGATGTTAGAAGAGGGTGTCAGATACCTGCAATTTGAGTTATAGATTGTTGTGGCCCACCATGTGGATACTGGGAACTAAACGTATGTCTGCTACAGGAATGACATGGACCCTTAACCACTGAACCATCTCTCTTAGCCCTAACAATAGCCATTCTCAGTAAGACAAATGGAATCTCAAAACAGTTTTATTTTTCATTTCCTTGATATTGCTTTTTTTTTTTTTTTTAAGAACTGTTGATTTGATAATTTGGTGTTTTAATTCTTAGATTTCTTTTTTTTTTTAATTTTTATTTTTTTATTACATGTTTTCTTTCTCTACAGTATCTCCTTTCCCAGGTTCTCATCCAAAAGAAAAAAGAAAAAGAAAATAAAATTAAATTAAAATAAAATTAAAAAAAAAAAATTAAAACAATCCCCTGTTCCCTCCTCCCTCCACATGCTCACCACCCCACCCTCTCCCACTTCCTGGCCCTGGCACTACACTGGGGCATAGAACCTTCATAGGGCCAAGGTCCTGTCCTCCTATTGATGACCAACTTGGCCATCCTCTGCCATACACATGCTGCTGGAGCCATGAATCTCCCCATGTGTACCCTTTGGTTGGAGTTTAGTCCCTGGGAGCTCTGAGGATACTAGTTAGTTTATATTGTTGTTCCTCCTAAGGGGCTGCAAACCTTTCAGCTCCTTGGGTCCTTTCTCTAGCTCCTTCATTGAGGAGCCTGTACTCAGTCCAATGGTTGGCTGTGAGCCTCTACATGTGTATTAGTCAGGTTCTGTCAGAGCCTCTCAGGAGACAGCTATATCAAGCTCCTGTCATCCAGCACTTGTTGGCATCCACAATAGTGTCTAGATTTGATGACTGAATAT
>NW_022196891.1:2003275-2040539 GCF_008632895.1 Mastomys coucha
GAGTTCTTTGTATATATTGGATATTAGCCCTCTATCAGATATAGGATTGGTAAAGATCTTTACCCAATTTGTTGGTTGACATTTGGTCCTATTGACAGTGTCTTTTGCCTTACAGAAGCTTTGCAATTTTATGAGGTCCCATTTGTCTATTCTTGATCTTAGAGCATAAGCTATTGGTGTTCTGTTCAGGAAATTTTCCCCTGTGCCTATGTGTTCGAGGCTTTTCCCCACTTTCCTTTCTACTAGTTTCAGTGTATCTGGTTTTATGTGGAGGTCCTTGATCCACTTGGACTTGAGCTTTGTACAGGAGATAAGAATGGATCAATTTGCCTTCTTCTATATGCTAGCCACCAGTTGAGCCAGCACCATTTGTTGAAAATGCTGTCTTTTTTCCACTGAATGGTTTTAGCTCCTTTGTTGAAGATGAGTGACCATAGGTGTGTGGATTAATTTCTGGTTCTTCAATTCTATTCCATTGATCTACCTGCCTGTAACTGTACCAATAACATGCAGTTTTTTATCACAGTTGCTTTGTAGTACAGCTTAAGGTCTGGGATGGTGATTCCACCAGAGGTTCCTTTATTGTTGAGAATAGTTTTGTCTATCCTGTTTTTTTTGTTATTCCAGATGAATTTGCAAATTGCTCTTTCCAAGTCTGTGAAGAATCGAGTTGGAATTTTGATGGGGATTGCATTTAATCTGTAGATTCCTTTCAGCAAGATGGCCATTTTTACAATATTAATCCTGCCCATCCACGAATATGGGAGATCTTTCCATCTTCTGAGATATTCTTCAATTTCCTTCTTCAGAGACTTGAAGTTTTTGTCAAACAGATCTTTTACTTGCTTAGAGCCACACCAAGGTATTTTATATTATTTGTGACTATTGTGAAGGGTGTTGTTTCCCTAATTTCTTTCTCAGCCCGTTTATCCTTTGTGTAGAGGAAACCTCTGATTTGCTTGAGTTAATTTTATATCCAGCTACTTTGCTGAAGTTGTTCATCAGGTTTAGGAGCTCTCTGGTGGAATTTTTGGGGTCTCTTAAGTATACTATCATATCATCAGCAAATAGCAATAATTTGACTTCTTCCTTTCCAATTCATATCCCTTTGATCTCCTTTTGTTGTCTAATTGCTCTGGCTAGGACTTTAAGTACAATATTGAATAGGTAGGGAGAGAGTGGGCAGCCTTGTCTAGTCCCTGATTTTAGTGGGATTGCTTCAAGTTTCTCTCCATTTAGTTTGATGTTGGCTTCTGGTTTGCTGTATATTGCTTTTACTATATTTAAGTATGGGCCTTGAATTTCTGATCTTTCCAAGACTTTTATCATGAAGGGATGTTGGATTTTGTCAAATGCTTTCTCAGCGTCTAATGAGATGATCATATGTTTTTTTTTTCCCTTTGAGTTTGTTTATATAGTGAATTATGTTGATGGATTTCCGAATATTGAACCATCCCTGCATCCCTGGGATGAAGCCTACTTGATCATGATGAATGATCATTTTGATTTGTTCTTGGATTCAGTTTGCAAGAATTTTATTGAGTATTTTTGCATCAATATTCATAAGGGAAATTGGCCTGAAGTTTTCTTTGTTAGGTCTTTATGTGGTTTAGGTATAGGAGTAATTGTGGGTTCGTAGAACAAATTGGGTAGAGTGCCTTCAGTTTCTATTTTGTGGAATAGTTTGAGGAGTATTTGTATTAGGTCTTCTTTGAATGTCTGATAAAACTCTGCACTAAACCCATCTGGTCCAGGGCTTTTTTTGGTTGGGAGACTATTAATGACTGTTTCTATTTCATGAGCAGATATGGGACTGTTTAGATCGTTTATCTGATCTTGATTTAACTTTGGTACCTGGTATCTGTCTAGAAAATTGTCCATTTCATCCAGGTTTTCCAGTTTTGTTGAGTATAAACTTTTATAATAGGCTCTAATGATTTTTTGGATCTGTTGTTATGTCTCCCTTTTCATTTCTGATCTGTTAATTAGGATACTGTCTCTGTGCCCTCTAGTTAGCCCGACTAAGGGTTTATCTATTTTGTTGATTTCCTCAAAGAACCAGCTCCTGGTTTGGTTGATTCTTTGTATAGTTCTTTTTGTTTCTATTTGGTTGATTTCAGCCCTGAGTTTATTTCTTACCTTCGACTACTCTTGGGTAAATTTGCTTCTTTTTGTTCTAGAGCTTTCAGATGTGCTGTCAAATTGCTGGTGTATGCTCTCTCCAGTTTCTTTTTGTAGGCACTTAAAGCTATGAGTTTTCCTCTTAGGACTGCTTTCATTGTGCCCCATATGTTTCGGTATGTTGAGGCTTCATTTTCATTAAACTAATTCTTAGAGATCTTTATAGAGTCTAGGTATTAGTTTCTGCCCTATATATTTCTTTCTTGATTTTTTTTTTTAAAGTTCACTTTAAATCAGTTTGGCTACAGATTGGAAGATAATAATTCCACTTTTAGCTTGTTTATTATGAAGTTACTGATCATGTTGGTGTCTACATATATGACTTAATCCTAATGGCTTATTTATAGCAAAGAACAATGTTTAATGACTTTAATGTCTAACTCTTCTCCCTCTCCTCTACCCTCAGTGTTCAATAGTTAATGTAGGACCCCACACATGCTACAAGCTTTCTGCCACAAAGCTAGATATTCTCCAGCCTTCCTTTCCTTCCTCCCTTCCTTACTCCCTTCCTTCCTTCCTTTTTTTCCCCTCCCCCCAACCCCCTTAAGACAGGATCTTTCTGGGTTACCAGGTAGCCATTGAACTCCTTCTGTGGAAGAGGCCTACCTTGAATTCTTGGCCCAGCCTCCTGAATAGCCATAATTACAAAGCTGAAATGTCTGGCTGGCGGGTTTACTATTCAAAGTTACTTCCTCCTGCCCAAAACAATGCTTTCCAACCCTCTTTATAATTAGCAAAAGTTTGTATTACAGGAAAAAAAAAGTGACCCTTTTTAGAATTTGCCCCTAGTTTTGTCTACTATATGATAAAATTTGACTTTAAAATACCTTATTAGATGTATTATATGTAGCGGTATAGTCTTTCCTGTAAGTGTGCTTCTTTCTGCCTCACAGATATGTTTTTGTAAGTAATTAATCTTAGTCACATTTGCTCAGTGCCTACTGTATTCCTAAACTGGTTCTTGGTAACTTTTCCTGACACATTCACATATTCATGTTCTTCTAAAAGGAAATCCCTACATGTGAAATCTCACTCTTGAGTTGCAGGTATGTTCCTTTGCTATAAAATGCTGATGGTGGTAACTCTTCTGCATGGAGTTGTTATAAAAGTTAACTAAGTTATCTATAACTTTATAGACATATAATAACTAGTCAGAATGCTAATAAATAATTCATAGATTATAATCATCTTCATTGCCTAACAACTTGACATGAGGTAAAATTCACTTAGCGCTATCAAAATTTTAACTTACATAAATGGTTTCTTGATTGTTATAGCCTATAAGTTTCTAAGTTTAAATATTTTGACCTTGGAATTTAGACTGTAGAATCTTGTGACACAGACTGCAAATTAAAAGATAGAAATTCTACTCTTAGCTTCTACACAGATTTATCATAAAGTGATTGATTTGTTATCTACATATGTGGCTTTATTCTCATTGCTTGTTGACTTATTTAAAGCAAGAAGCAAGTCTTACTAAATTTTTATGTTTAAATCTTCAGCAAAGGTTAGCAAGTTGATTTAATAAGTATAAAAACCTTCATTTCTCATCTGTAAAATGACAAACTTAGACCATCTAGCCTTCAAATATTTTGAAAACCGTGGCTAGTGAAAAATAAGACCCAGCATTGGAGAAAAAGCAGTTGGCAGTAGAAGATGCCCTGCATAATTCTGTCGACTTCTTAGTTCTTGAGCAATGTCTAGGTCTTGGTATGTGCAAACATCAGCTTTTTTAAACACTAGGTTAAATATGCTCATCAAATGACAAGTACTTCCAAAGTTCCAAGTATTTGTAACTAACCATTTCAAACAATTTTAGCACTAACCTTGATTAGCAAGAGGAGGCAAAACGTTTGGCTGTGTGTTCATACACACAGTGCCCATTGATAAGAAAATATCCACTAGTACTAGAAACAGATTTGCATTACAGCAAAAGTAGAAAACTTTGGGTATTACTGCTTTATAATGATCATATTTTAGAGGCACTTTATAGGTTTACTTTCTCAGACATGAATTGCTAAGATCCATCCTTAAGTACCTAATATGTATGAACTTGATCTTCAATGTAATTGATTACTTTTAAGGTAAAACTTTTAACCTATTGAATTTATATATTACATGTTTCATTGCATTATATTGAATTCATATATATGTATCATGACAAGGTTTTAAGACAACACTGAGTAAATTAATATTTTACCAAAAGAACTGCAATTTAATGCCAGTTTCTTAAATCCCACACATACACCTTTTAATTCTATGTTTGCTCTTTTTATGGTTTTGAAATTATAAAGTACTATAGAGAAGAATATATAATTGAAAAATTAACATTCTGCTCCACAGGGTCAATTATCACCATTTTGTGCATATTTTAAAAGCACAGTATGGACACAGTCGTACTTGCATTGACAAGGTAAAAGTTTGGTTTTGTGTCTTGTTTTAAGACAGTCTCCTTATTAGTCCAGATTAGATTGCCCTTGAGCTCAAAACATACCTATATTCTTGTTGACCTGGTTCATAGCAAGTATTCAAGTTTTGAAGAACTGGGTTCAAATGATTCTCCTTTGGCCTCCCAAGTAGCTAGAACAGCAAGTGTATGCCTATGTCCATCTGGTTGTGTTCTTTTTAAGAAAAAGAGGTTAACTTTTCCAAAATGTCCCTCTTGTATTAGAACATTTGAGAAATAAAAGACATTTGTTTGTTCTAGAAAAGAACTGCGTCTGATTAATGGTCCTGACCATGTTTCTGTGGTGCACAATCCTACAGCCATGTTAGTCACAAAGAACTCTGCAGAAAGTTCTTTTTTTATTATATTTTAATTGATTTAAGTTTTATTTTATTATGATGAGAAAAAATACATAATTTCAGTTTATCTGAATTTGTTAACATCTAAAAACATAAGTAAATAGAATTATATCATATTCTTCTTTCCCTTTTGTACCCCAACTTCTCCCAGAGACCCCCCTTCAATATCTGCAGTATCTTTTTGTTATTTTGTCATATTCTTTAAAATCTATAAAATATTGTAACAATAAAAACTAGTAGTATAAAAGTTGTTTGATATAAAACAATCAAATAACTAAACATATTAGCTATATATTTTAAAATAATACATCACTACTAGTTTTTTTTTTTTAAATGAACATAAATAGATAAAGTCTGTTTGTTTGGTTGGTTGGTTGGTTTGGTTTTAGTAGAGTTTAAAATCTTGGCTCTTGCTGTAGTACAAGCCCAAAATAAGAACAATTTTTAGATATTGGAGTTCGTTGTAATAAACTGTACTTCAATGCCCCTCACATCACCAAAGGATTTTACCTCCCTAGTAGCTAAGCTAAGAGATTGACAGTTCTGCTGTGCCAATCAGTGAATTGTAGGCACGATTTTTGGATACAGATTTCCTGCTATGGACTGGAGTGCTTGTCTTCATTCTCAGCCCACAGAGAACAGATTACATTCATTTAAGAAATGGTGTGTGTATTAAGATAGTCTATCCGTGAAATCATTCACCAACTGTTTCAATGAACAATGGTTCTGCTTGGAGGGTGGTACAGACATTAGGTGAGGGTAAGAATCTGGTTCATTGGCTGTGATGATTTTGAAAAGGATTCATATCTGAGAAAGAGTAAGTTACAAACTTCTCTTCTTCAAAATTGATACAGTAGTTACAAACATCAAGCAAAGCATTCAGTCTCACTCTCTGTTCTCTTATAAGCTACCTCCCAAGTTAACTGTTTATGTTCTATGAAGGACATAAACAGCTGCAGAAAGTTCTTAAAGGTTGTGTTTAAAAATCTGTGGCTAAGCTACACAGTGGTGGCTAATCCTAGCAGTGGGGAGATAAGGCAGGTGGGATCTCTGAGTTTGAGGCCAGCCTGGTCAACACAGTGAATTCTTGAGCAGCAGGGCTACACAGAAAACCTCTGCCTCAAAAAGCCAAAAGAAAAAAAAAAAACAAGTAACAAAATCCAAAGAACCATACTTACCTTGGACCTACAACATAGCCTATTATTAGTCTTCAAATTCAAAATACATTCACTTACAAAATCTGTTGCAGTTTAGTCCAGTCAAAATTAATATTAATTTCTTCCATAAATATGTATTTTATGACAAGATGGAATGAATTATAATGAGTTGAAATATTTTACTTAATTTCTTTTATATACATGGCTGTTTAGCCTGCATGCATGTCTGGACATCACATATGTGCCTGGTGCCCCACAGGCGTCAGAGGCATTAGATCGCCCAGAGTTGGAGTTGCAGACAGGTGTAAACAGTGGTACATGTGGAAATCAAACCTACGTCCTCTGCAGAAGCAAAACAATACTCTTAACCATGGAGCCATATCGTTAGCCCTAGTATTTGTCTTTTATGAGAATATAATCATTACTTTTAAAGACATTGCAAGATATTTTCCCTATTATAAAATATTAAATAAAATTATTGGCTTGAAGTATTTTAAAAATGGGCACTAGGTTTATAACTTTGTTCTGAAACAGTTTCCTAGCAAGCATTTGTGAAGCCCTGGGTTTGATAACAGCAGTTTTCACACACACCCAAAAAATGTAAAAAAATAATTAGATGTTTTTAAAATTTTAAAATTTATTTTATTTACAAAAAATGTAATAAATGTATACAAGTTCTCACTAAGTAGCCTTAGCTGTCTTAGAATTCACTTTATAGATCAGGAATGGCCTAAAACTCATAGAGATCTGACTACCTCTGTCTCTCAATGCTGGAATTAAAAGTGTGAGTCACCAATTCCCAGCAAGAAATTTTTTTTTCAGTGGCTATAATGATACCAAGTTAAAAATTAAATTGTATGTTCTCAAAGTTCTTCCCTGTTACATATTTAAGTTCTTTAAAAATTAAAAGAACAATACTACAAGTAAGGATAATGACTGTATTGTGACAGATTCTAATCTTGGCATTAATGTATATCTAAAACTATTAGGAACAAAAGAAAGACTTAGTAAACTATTAAAAGTGGATCTCTCAATAGAGAACTCATCTATTTTAGGTTCTATTGTAGTTGTTACTTTTTAAAAGGTGGGTACTTAATGTTGACCTGAAGCTGGGATTTTGGGGCCATGTCTAAAATCCTAGCATGCATGAGGCTGAGAAAACTTTAGAGTTTAAGATCAGTCTAGCCTATATAGGGAGATCCTGTCTCAAACTAAAGAGAAAGTTATGGAAAATCAACTCAACATAACCATTCCTTTAAAATCAAGTGTGAAACAGAATTCTGTTATTATAACACTAGGATATTGGTTGATAAAAGACTTTCCTTGTGGTCATGCTTTTAATACATAAGTTGGAGACATCAGAATAGCTAATAAGGAGATATATTTGTTACTTTTCCTATTGGTGTAATAAATAGCCTGACAAAAAAGTAACTTAAGGATGGAAGGGTTTATTTTGCTGGTCAGTTCTAGGGTGTGGTTCATCGCAGCAGCACGGCTTGAGGCACATTCAGGAGGCAGAGGGAGATGAATGCGTGAGCATAGCTGACTTTCTCCTTTTTATGCAATCTAACATCCTAGGCCAGATGAGTCTTCCAACCTCAGTTAACCTAATCATGAGAATCCCTGCACAGACACTCACGGAATCTGGTCTCCCAAGTGATTCTCGATTCTGTCCAGTAGATATATAGTATTCATTAGAGGTCAGTATTTTAAAATGGGATTTCTACCTTTTGAACTAAAACTTAGTAAGATTTATAAATCTTGAGAGTACAATTTGATGGATTCTTTTCTTTTTTTAATTGAAATATTTTTTCATACAATATATTTTGATCATGTTCCCCCCTCTCAATTCCTCCTATATTCTTCCCTCATCTGTCTACTCACCCAAATTTGTGTGTGTGTGCTCTCTCTTTATCTCTCAAAATTTTTTTCAGAACAAACGCACACATACACACAAACTGAAACCAAAATATACAGTTTAAAGATAAGTAAACCAAAATATACCATTTTGAGGTTGTTTTTTGTTGCTCAACTACTCCCAGGTGTAGGTACACTCCTGAAGTGTAGGTAGTACACACCCAGTGAGACTCCATTAGAGAAAACTAATTTTTCTTTTGCCAATGCATATCAGTTTTAGATTGCTTCTTCGTTAGGGGTGAGACCTTGTGTTCGTACCCCACCTTTTAGTACTTGGATCCTGTCAGGCTTGAACCTGTGCAGCACTCGGACATGCTATCCTGCTCTCTGTGAGTTCATCAGTCCTGTTGTGTCTGGGAGAGCCATCACCTCTGGCTCTTACAGTCTTAACATGTCCTCTATTACATAGATCCCTGAGCCTTGAAAGAAGGGGTTTGATGAAGGCATCTCATTTAGGACTGAGTGCTCCAGAATCTTTCACTGCAGATTTTCAGGTTGTGAGTCTCTGTTTTAGTACCAGTCTGCTGCAGGAAGCTTCTCTGGTGATAGCTGAACAAGACACTGATCTATATAAGTAATGAATGAATACACGGCAATGAATAAAATGACTTTTAACAGAATAATAAAGTAAGTTTTCCCCCAGGCCCATGACCTATCTAGTCTCTCACCTTGACTGCTTTAGCATTCTCAGGCATGGGTTCCATCTCTTAGAGTGGGTCTTAAATCCAATCAGATAATGGTTGTTTGCTCTTAAAACTTTTGTGCCACTATTACACAGTATATCTTGCAGGCATTTCACTATTACAATTACAATGCTTGTAGCTAGAAATGAAGCTTCTAATTAGGCACCAGCTTGACTTCTCTATGTTCAATGATGTGTTAAGTGTTATCTTCGGCAGTCGGCCCTTACCATCAGATTGTGGAGAGTAGCCAATAAATAGCCTTGACAATAGTCTGATGGTTGGATGTTTCTAGGGCACTACTTTGGCCAATAATTCAACAAGATGTAACTCATTGCTGGCACTGGAGGTTTTACTTGGTGACATAAGGTGTCTAGTTAAGGCATGTTACCCCTATTATATGGCGACTCCATTTACATTTATTTCATACATATATAGATGTAGGTTTCTTTTATATATGTATTCATATACATATATGTATACAGTAATAGGTTTTTATATGGTTTTTCAAGTGCCCTTTAGTATTAGTTGTCCCTCTCCACATTCACACTTTATCCTCCTCGCTTATACCTCTCCCTATTATCTTCCTATTCTATCTTCTCTTTGTCTCTTCATAACAATATGTTCATCTATTCCATTTCCCTTTCTTTAGGAGACACCTGCTCCCCTTGCTACTGCCCCCGCAGCCACCCACTAGTCCCTTACTAGGCTATTGGATTGTATCAGACATATTAAAAGCTAACATCCACATATAAGAGCATATAACATATTTGTATTTTCGGGTCTGAGTTACTCTGTTCACAATGATTTTTTTTTTTCAGGCTCCATGCATTTACCTGAAATTTTCATAATTTCATTTTATTTATTTGTTTATTTACTTACTTAACTTTGAGACCTGATTTCTCTGTGTTTCAGCTCTTGGCTGTCCTGGAACTCAGTTTGTAAACAAACCAGGCTAGCCTCAAACTCATCCAGCCTCTGTCTCCTGAGTGCTGGGATTAAAAGCATGCGGCACCACACCCAGCTAATTTCACTTTTCTTAACAACTCAATAACATTTCATTGTTTAAATGTTTCACACTGTCATTATCCACTCAAGTTATGCTATACCAACATCTATACTGTTTCCAATTTCTGGCTGTTTTGCGTAAGCACAAAAATGAACATGGGTGAGCAGGTGTCTCTGTAGTAAGATATAGAATCCTTTGGGTATGTGACCAAGACTGGTATAGATGGATTTTGAGGTAGATTGATTCCCAGCTTCCTCATTAACCACCATACTAGCTGATTTCCATTATAGCTGTACCAGTTTGCACTCCTACTAGCAAAGAATAAGTGTTCCCTTTCCCTACATCATTGCCAACAGCATATGTTGTCATTTGTTTTATTGATCTTAGTCATTCTGACTGGGGTAAGATGAAATCTCACCATAGTTTTATTCACATTTCCATAATGGGCTAAGGCTGTTGAACATTTCTATAAGTGTTTCTTCGCCATCTTTTGAGAATTCTCTGCTTAGTTCTGTACCCCATTTTTAATTAGGTTGTTTTCTTGATGCTCAGGAGTTTGTGTGTTTGTTTTTAAGTTCTTTATATAGTATATATACTAACCTTCTAAGTCTGATGCATTTTGACAAATGAATGCATCTGTGGTTAATGCATGCTTCTACACTGTGTATGTGAGTAGGCTGTTTTTCTCTGCCAACTTTTAGTAGTTTCTATTCTTTTGGTTTTCAGCAGTTTGCTTATGATATTACAGCATTTCTATGCTCTGTCCTCATTGGTGTCCTCTGTTTTAAATCTGTATCTGCCCAGCTTCCTGTTTTATCTATTGTTGCTTCCACTTCTATATACCTTAAACATTTTTTTTGTTCCATGGAAAGAATTCTGTTACTTTTTATTTTACTCTTTTTCTTTATTCTTCATGTCAAATACTTTCCTTAATCTTTTTTTAAATCCTCATTTATATATGTCTGTGCTCACGTGCCCAGAAGTCCCTTAAAGAAATTGGTTCCTTATTCATTCTGGAGCCCAAGGACTGGCCACATGTCATTAGACTTGACAGCAAGTGCTTTTATACACTGAGGCAGGCCATCTCACTGCCCCTGTAATTACTTTTAACCTCATTCCTCTGTCCTGTTTATTCTGTTATACTCTGCATTGAACTTTTCATATCAAGCATTTGATTTTCAGGTTTACTGATATTTTCTAGAATTTCCAGTTGTATTTTCTATATTCTGTTTTTTTCTGCTAGGATTTCCTATCTTGTTGTTGTTGTTGTAGTTGTTGTAGTTGTTGTATTAAAACATCACGACCGCCAGGCGTTGGTGGCACACATCTTTAATCCCAGCACTTGGGAGGCAGAGGCAGGCGGATTTCTGAGTTTGAGACCAGACTGGTGTACAGAGCAAGTTCCAGGACAGCCAGGACTACACAGAGAAACCCTGTCTCGAAAAAAACAAAAACAAAACAAAACAGAAAACATCACGACCAAGACAACTTGTAGAAAGAAGGATTTATTTTGGGCTTAAGGTTTCAAATATATAAGTGTCCATCACCATTGGGGGTAGCAAAGTGGCAGCAGGCAGGCAGACATGGTTGCAGAATAGCTGAGACCTCACGTCTCGCACAGCAAACAGGAAGCAGAGAGAAAGTCCCTGCAAATGGTGCATGGCCTTTGAAGCTTCAAAGCCAGTGTCCAATGAGACACAAGCTTCAGCAAGTTGACACCTCCTAAGCCTCCCCAAAAGCCAATAACTTGGGGACCAAGTCTTCAGATGCCTAGACTTATGGCGAACACCTCATTAAAACCACACACTTTCATTCACTGAACATAATTTTAACAGCTGTTTTAAAATCTTTTGTGTCCTGATTATCACATATTTCTTGGAATTGATCCTGTTTGCTCATACTTTTCTTGAGACTGGATGATTCTTTGCTGCTCTTATGTACCAAGTTACTTTGATCTGTGTGATAATAGTGTATATGATAGATTGTTAAGCCTGGATTTGGTCTGTTTTTTTCCAGTGTCTTATGTTTTCAGTCAACAATTATCTAGCCCAGACTCAATCTACAAAGTCTTTGAGGTGGGGAGTTCAAATAACTGTCTGGGGGAGGTGGCTGTTGTCTGCATAGAGTGTTTGGTTGCTGGTTCTAGCTGATTGTACTACTTATAATATGCTCTATGTATGCTTAGTTCATAAGTGGGGCATATACTTTGGTAGGGAAACATAATTACCTCAAATAGTTGAACTGGTTTGAACATTTTTATCCTTTTTTGTTTAATAGAACTTCTAGAACTTAGAGTCATAGTTTAGTTAAATGAAAATATTTGAGTATTTTTTGCAACCTAAGTAAAAAAATGTTCTGTTACTTTTCTCTTTTATAGATCGAGCTGGGAGCATTAGTACTCTTGATTCATTAGACTTTGCAAGATATTCGGATGATGGTAACAGGGAAACAGATGAAAGAGTGGCGGGTAAGTAAGACTGGAAAGATAGATTTGGATTCTTTCACTTTCCAGAAATAAGAAAATGACCTGAGGAATTACCTTTCTCTACCATACTAGTGTTAAAACACCTATTTATTATACAAAGTTGTGTTACTACTAATATAACATAATAGTTAGAGATACCCCAGTTTCTGTTCCAGTGGTATTTGGAGTTTTAGTATAAACCTACAATTTGCTGAATTTTACAGCAAGCTGTTAACAGCTGCTGTAAAAACAGTTTTATGTTATCAGTTGCATAGTTCAAAGGTAACTAACTGTACCTTAGCCTCATTCCCTTGATACTCCCAGCCAGGGCCAACATTCACATATGTCTATCAGTATAACTTTGGAGTTTTCAAAGCTGGTTGAAATACCTCTGTTCTGATTATTAGGTTAAACTTTGTTTTGAGTTCTGTGAATACACCCTAACTCTCACAGTTGTTTCCAGAAATTCTTGGTTTTCCTGTGGTATCTGGTTCCAGGATCCTGCCCATCCTAATAGAATAATATCTTTTCTAATTGCTTATTCAGTCCAGTTTCCTCCATTCCCATTCCCACCCACTTCCACACCAATCCTTCCAGATACATATCAATCTCCACTGGATCTGTAGGGACTTCTGAGGACTGTTGGTACTATTTGATTCCAGTGAAAATTTCCTCAGAATCTGCTACAGAGTTTGCCAGTGGTGAAACTATGGCTTTTCGAGTGCAAATATCTGGTTCTTTAGGGTTATGGCTTCCTATCATTGAAGTCATTCTACTTAGTGTTATGGGAATTGTTTTATAAGACTTTGGCCAAGAGTGAGACATTGAAAGCAGGATTTAAGCTTCAATGAAATGTAGGCATTCCTGAAACAGTAGTGCCATACACGTAGAGCTGTGAGGGCAGAATGAGTCTAGATCTAGTCTTTCTTGCACTTAACTGGGACAAGTTTGTTAAAGCCTACACAGTGCTGACCTACTATAGTCATTATGATAAAAATAATTAATTCCTGGGGCTAGAGAAATGGCTCAGTGCTTAAGAATACTTACTGCTCTTCCAGAGGATCCATGTTCAATTTCCAGAACCCACATGGTGACTCACAACTCTCTATAACTACAGCTCAGGGAAATCTGACTCTCTCACACAAACATACATGAAAGTAAAACACCAATGCTCATAAAATAAAAATAAATAATGAATTATGAAATAAATAATAAGGCCCTTGCTTGCTCCAGTCTAAACACTGAATGCTTATTGTCTTATTGAGGTAGACCACCTACCCATAAGAAACTAAGGCCCTGGGAGAGATTGTACTAGACTTGAGTGGTAAAGGTAGGATTGAAATCCAAATAGCCTCAAAACAGAGCCCACGGTTAATTAGATTGTATGCGATCTCTTGATGTGAAGGATTAGGTTTGACCTAATTAAAAATTCCATTGCAAAATGTGATTTCCATTCCTTGCCTAAGACTAGAAACTTAGGTATTTAAAAATCAAAATATTATATAAATTAGTGGAGAGGGGGATGATTGTTTTTAGTTCAATCAAAACTAAGAGGACTCAACAGTACAAATAATAGTAATGTTAATTTTATGAAAAGGTCACGGGAAGAATTTAGTGTGACCTCTTATTCTTTACAGCTACTTTGTTGTGAGCATAATTTAGCAACATTCATCAAAACAGCAAATCAAATCAGCCATAGCAGCTAACAGCTATACTCTAGCACTTGGAAGCTGAGGCAAGAGACTTGCCCTAGGTGTAAGACTAGCCTGGGTTGCACAGTGAGAGCCTAACCAAAGAAAGAGAATTAGAAAAAGAAAAAACCTTAGAGATCACATCTCTAATGTCTAAATTAGCACATTAGATTAGGTTAATTGAATAAACTCAGGATTGGTTTGTCCTACTGTATCATTTGCACAGTAGCATTGTTATATAATTACATAGTAAATATTTTATGTTATATAGTAAATATGTGGATTTCAGAAGAATTTTTTTGTTTGAGATGGGTTGATTCTCATACATCATAGGCTATCCTGGAACTCAGTATTTACCTGAGAATGACCTTGAACTCTGACCTTCCTTGCCTCCACCTCCCAAGTGCTGGGATTGCCTTTGTATCCCACCACCACCAAGTGCTGGACTGAGGATCAGATACAGGGCTATAGCCACAAGACTCTGTTTAGTTTTTTCTAAAGGGTCAATATAACAGGTTTTATATCTATATAGTTACATGCCAAAAAATAACTCTTGCCAACAAACTGGCTACATAATTATGTTCCTTAATTTCCATTTCAAATTAGATCCCATCAGATTGAACCTGAACAAAGAGTTTCTTGTTATTTAGGTATTTTTGATTTCTAATTCGCAGAAAACATTGTTAAGAAACAAGCTTTGGGCCATTCCATCTTTCTTTGTGTCAGAACAGGAGTGAGAAGGTTAGTAATCTCTCCTCTAGCTGCTTCCTGATGGAGGAGTGGACCTCCTCCTCCACACTTTGGAACAACAGAGAGTAGAATGTGGGACTGAAGGGTTATTAGCTCAGCAGTTTAGAGCACTGGCTGTGCTTCCAGAGGACCCAGGTTCCATTCCCAACATCTACTTTGCAGCTCACAGCAGGCCAGTCCATAACTCCCATCCCAGCGGCTCCAGCACCCTCTTCTGGCCTATACAGGCACCAGCAATGCACATGGTGCCCAGACATTTGTGCAGGCAAAACACCTATATATAAATTTTAAAAAACAACAACAATGTTTTGAATGTGACAATTTTGATCTTATATTTTCAATATAAATAATATATTCTACCTCTAACTTTGGGGAGATAGCCATTTTTTATTACTGTGCTGATATGCTAATGAATGTCTTCATCTTCCTTAGAGAAAGAACATGTTATTCTAGAAAATGGTTTTCAGTCTTGTATGGAACCAAATGTGTGTATGTGTAAGGCTTTAAAGAAATTAATCACATTCTCCAAAGATTTTGATTTTTTACTAATCATTTGTAGTAATTTAAAAGTAAATCAAAAGACCATGATTCATGAAAGATGGTTATCCTGTCATCTGTCATTAGATCTTATGGAACTTTCAGTAATATAGATAACACAGATCCAGAATCCATTGTCCTATCAATGTGGATCTTTTCTAACCTTATGTTGGGGAAGTGGGGAGAGATTTGTTTTTTCTTTTTCTTTCTTTCTTTCTTTCTTTCTTTCTTTCTTTCTTTCTTTCTTTCTTTCTTTCTTTCTCCTTTTTTTTTTTAAATGGTACAGATCTCAGGTAGCCCAGTCTGATCTTGTACTGTTTAGCTTAGGCTGGCTTTGAACATCTGATCGTCCCACCTCTACCTCCCAGGTATTGAATTGCAAGCAAGCAACACCATACTTGAACAGCTGTTGGTATTTATAGGACAGATATTATATTTGTTATCACCTTTCAGCTAAGGTAAAAATCTAGTTATTTTCTAGTCTGTAGTTTTGCTTTGTTTGTTTATTTTAATAGACACCCCACCTCATCCTCAGAGACTGGATGGATGAATTTAGGACGCATTCATATGCTTTCTTACTGAGACCTATCCCCAGGCTTGGGGAAAACTCTAAATGTTAGGCATTCTGCTCAGTATTGATAGAAAATATTTAATGCTGTTAATGGTCCTGTGGAATAAGTAATGAAATCTTTATTTTATAAACTAGTAAAATAATACTTCAAAGATTTGCCAGTAACAGAACACAAGTTTTATTTCCAAAGCCTACAATGTCTGTTAGTATAAACTGTACCTCTGAAAAAGTGTATATTTTTATGGATATCAAAATTTCATTTTTCCCAAATAAAATTAATTTAACTTAGTCATTTTTCTTTCAAAAAGGTAAAAGACTGAAGCTTTTTATTGCCAACATTTTTTTCATTGAACTATACATTTTAAATTGAATTGTACAACATGGAGGTTTTCCTTGGCCCTTCACATGCACACTAGTGTCTTTGTATCTTCACGTGCAAGCTTGTATACACAGTTATTCACACATTGAACTATATACATAAAATTGATACTAACATGTCAAAACAAATGAGCTGAATTCTGATTTGTTAACAAATGTCTAAATCTTTTATAAAGATAATGTAGATTCACGATATTTGAATTGCTGTTACTTAGCTTATTTTATGCATTTTGAACATAGAAGTGAGAAGTAGTTTTTGCCATCAAGGAGTTGTTTGTTCCTTGTTGCAAGGAGGGTAGAAAAGTTTAGAAAGGTGAGGTTTTCTGTAGAATATTTGAATATCTTAACATTAGTATATTATTATTTAGAATTAATAGTATAGTATTAATTAGTCATTATTAGTATATAATGTCACAAAAGTTTGACATTTGAGCAGTTACAGAGATCGTTGAGATGAATTGCTAGTTACTAAAGGATTAGAATCAGTATGATATGGACATTAATTGGTGGTAGGATAAAGACAACATGTATATGATAAGTAATCTCCAAGTTTCTCTTAGTTGGCTTCCAAACTAGTTCAGTGGATGGATGTACCATTAAGTGGACAGAGACTACTGAGGAAGACTAGGTGTGAGAAGGAAATGATGCAATTCAGTAGGGCCAAATTCAAAACTTAGAAAACATTCAAATGTGAATGTTTAGGAAATAAGAATGTATCTGGTGGAAGGGTTTTAAGATTGTGATCATCAAAGCCACAGGCATGCACGTCATGGGTTAAGTAACATGAGAAAAGGCCCAAAGGTGGTGATGAGAGAAACCAACTTCATGATAAGTGATAGAGGAACCTGAACAGAAAACATAATGAGGGCAAGGGTTTCTTTCTTCCCTGAAAGACTTGAAGGAACGGTCTGGAACCGTCTCATGTCATCATGAGTTAAGTTGAAAAGAAGCATTGTAAAATAGTTGTACTGGATGGGACCTAGGGTAACTTAACATTGCTTATACTGACTTAAATGTTAAAATTGTAAAGAGTAAAACTGTAATGCACGCTGTTAATATACATGCATGTTTGTAGTTATTAATTTAATCTCATGAGATCACCTTAGTTTGGGTGGGTCAAGTAGAATGAGTAGATTGGTTGTTAGCTCCTATAGCATTTTACACACACACACACACACACCTTCATATACTTTTAGAAAGAATGGTGATTTTAAGAACTGCGTAGAACTTGTTCCACAAAGTTTATCTCCTTACAGGGTACTCAGTTTGCACTTCAATCCAGTGTTTTAGGAGACAAATTCATGTATGTATAAATACTATGTGGCATTAAGAATCTTTCTTTGCCAGAAAGTCAAAGTTTAAACTTTTAAGAAAAATATATTATAAGTTCTCACAAATCTGTATTTGCTTGGTTATAGTCTACCTTTTATAGAGATGTGCTAGAGCTTCAAGCATAAAACTCTGTCTTTTAGAACCTGTGTTATATACTAAGAAACATGCAGCAGAGTGAATTCATTTTAGAAGTCTGTCTTTTCAAAGCATTGGTATCTTTTAATGACATTTGGCAATATGTATGTAGCTGTTTGTAAAATTATAAATTCTTGCCGTCTGACATGGGTTTTCTGGCTTTCTGTGCCTATTCACTCTTTGTTTTGTTCCTGGTCACCAGTTTAATTTGAGCATTTCCCACTTTGTGTTTTAACCAGTTTTCTCCCTTCCCTCCCTCTCCCTTTTTTTTTTTTTTTTTTCTGTCATTCTGGTGTAGGGCATTTCTGATCTGCAATTGTTCTATAGTATATTTTGGATAATTTTAAGTGATATTGAGAGCATAATATCTATACTTTTACCTTATGCATAGTCTAGTTAGGTGCTTTTTTTTCAAAATTTCATAGAATTTTCCATTTTTTAAAAATGAACAAATTTCTATATCAACATCTTCAGTTATGTAAATAATGACTTTAACAAAAACTCTTAAAGTATTTCAAGGAATTGCAGTTCAGGGGAAATGTCTTAGCTTTGCTGCACAGACGTGCTTGCAGATCAGCTTTGCTGACTACCAACGGCACGCAGGGACTCAGTGCCATCCTAGCTGTGCTTTCATTGCTGCTGCAGCTAAACTCTGTGCATCAAAATAAATGGCCGTCATAGCTGTGACTCAACTGCATCCTAAGTTTTTATTGAACACATGCAAACTGAGTGAATCCTAATTTTTCCATATATTCTTAAAGCTTTCTTATATCTGATCCATCTCATCTTTTTTTTCTAACAGTCAATCAAGGCAAAGTTGCATTTCTTAAGATGAAAGTTAAACTCCTTAGTTTTTATACAAGTCTTTAATAACCATTTGTGACAAAGATCAATTAATTTCCCCAGAGATTTGACAGAAGTAACTCCTGTACAAGACCTATGAATTTTAAGAGAACTTTATACATGCAATTCAATCTTGTTCATGATAAATAATTCACAAGCTCAGTAAGAAATTTTCCTAGCATTCGTGCTATCTTGCAGTCAGACTATATGATAGTTGGAGAAATCTTTAAAGTTTATTAATCTCTCTTAAAAGAAAATAATATATTTGAAGACCTATTAGAACCTTTTAAATTCTACCTAATTTTACCTCACACAGCTATTTTAAAGGTGATTGGTATGTGTGTAATATTTGCATTAGAATTAAGTCATTTCTATTTTTTGGTGTTAGATGAGAATAGAACTAAAACATTGAGGCCTTTTTATGTGTGTCTTTAACCTATCTGCTTGTTTTTAGAAAACATTATTCCTTGGAGGAAAATGTATAGGCATACAACATTTGTTACACATTTAAATGTAACTCTCAACAAGCAGTCTAGCCACTAATGTTTTTATAGTTACAACATTCTAAAAAGTGCATTTCAAAGTAACTTAAATCACTTCTTTTAAGGCTAGTTAGTTAATTTTCATATAATTTTTACCTCCCTTCCTCCAAAATTATGTTAACCAAAAGTATTTCATTACATTTTCTTACCCAGATTGGCTAAAACAGAAGTACCCAGATTATTAAATTTTTAATTACCTAAATAAAAACATTGTATTTTTAATAGCTGTATTCCTTGTCAGACAGCTAGAACATATACCCCTAATTATGCTAAAACTATGGAAAACGATCACCAGTTTGCTTGCAAATCAACTCTGCTGCATGCGTTCACAAGTTTCATACAGGTTGCATGCTTTCTGTTTTCAATACAAATTGTGTTTTTTTTCATACCCATCTTTGCTTTTTATTTTTTTTATTTTTGTTTCCCTTTTCTTGGTTGGATGCCTGTGTGTGTTTAATCCAAATCCCTGTCCAGTCCTGGAGTTTGAACTACGGAAAGCCAAGGAGACCATTCAGGCCCTCCGAGCCAACCTAACAAAGGCTGCAGGTGGTGTACATAAAACTTTTTGAGCCTTTTCCCACTTTTACAATGTAGAAGTAGCTGGACTATTTTTAAGTATAAAATAGTAAAACATTATCTCATTTTATCTCACCAGAACATGAAGTTCCCTTACAGGAACGAAAAAATTACAAATCAAGTCCTGAAATTCAGGTGGGTGATTGACAACACCAGTTATTTTCCATACAACCCATGTGGAAGGGACAAAGCTCTCATTTTCCATCTGTCTTTTACTTTGTTTCCAGGAGCCAATCAAACCTCTTGAAAAGAGAGCTCTCAACTTCCTAGTCAATGAGTTTTTGTTAAAGAATAACTACAAGCTTACATCAATAACCTTTTCAGATGAAAATGATGATCAGGTAAAGTTACTGTTTTAAGTAATGTCTACTTTTAATCTACTTTTTCTCTAACTTGATTTTTAACACTTAGGCCTGCAATAAGATTCCATGTGGGTAGTTTTTAAAATCAGAGCAAGTACTACTCAGTTTAGTATTCAATTGGCTCACAAACCTTTTCTGTTTAAATAAACCTTTTTAAATAAAGATTTACTTTATTTCCAGGTAGCTTTTTACAGCCTGATAGTAACTGTATAGCCCCTTCATGTTTGTGTTCATCCATAAAACATGTTTTTAAAGCTGAATAATTACTTGGTCTTACTGATCAATGCAGACTTAGAAGTTGAGTTTAACTATAAAAAATTTCTTGAGTAGCACTGTATGTAATTCAGATGTTCAGTAGCAATTGTTGGAGTTTTTTTGGTTGTTTGGTTAATTGTTTTGGGTTTTGTTTCTTTGTGGGGGTTTTTTGTTGTTGGTTTTGGTTTTTGGTTTGGGTTTTTTGTTTTTTATTGGATATTTTCTTGTATTTACATTTCAAATGTTATCCCCTTTCTCAGTTTCCCTCCCCCACTGGAAAATACCCTATTACATTCTCCCTCCCCCTGCTTCTATGAGGGTGTTCCTCCACCCACCCACCCACTCTCACCTCCCCACCCTCTATTCCCCTACACTGGGACATCTATCGAGCCTTCATAGGACCAAGGACCTCTCCTCCCATTGATGCATAATAAGGCCATCCTCTGCTACTTATACAGTTGGAGCCATGTGTACTCCTTTGTTGATAGCTTAGTCCCTGGGAGTTCTGGGGGGTCTGGTTGGTTGATACTGTTGTTCTTCCTATGGGGTTGCAAACCCCTTCAGCTCCTTCAGTCCTTTCTCTAACTACTCTACTGGGGACCCCACGCTCAATCCAATGGTTGGCTGTGAACATCCACCTCTTTATTTGTAAGGCTCTGGCAGGACCTCTCAGGAGACAGCCATACCAGGCTCCTTTCAGCATGCACTTCTTGGCATCCACAATAGTGTCTGGGTTTGGTAACTGTATATGGGATGAATTCCCAGGTGGGACAATCTCTGGGTGGCCTTTCCTTTAGTCTCTGCTCTACACTTTATCTCCATTTGCTCCTGTGAGTATTTTGTCCTCCTTCTAAGAAGGACCTATGCACCCACACTTTGGTCTTCCTTCTTTTTGAGCTTCATGTAGTCTGTGAATTGTATCCTGATTATTTGGAGCTTTTGGGCTAGTATCCACTTATGAGTGAGTGCATACCATGTGTTTTCTTTTGCAATTGAGTTACCTCACTCAGGATGATATTTTCTAGTTCTATCCATTTGCCTAAGAATTTCATGAATTCATACTACTCCTGGGCATATACCCAGAAAATGCTCCAACATGTAATAAGGACACATGCATTACTATGTTCATAGCAGCCTTATTTATAATAGCCAGGAGCTGGAAAGAACCCAGATGCCCTTCAACAGGAATGGATACAGAAAATGTGGTACATTTACACAATGGAGTTTGTTTTTTTTGAGGCAGGGTTTCTCTGGGTAGTCCTGGCTGTCCTGGAATTTGCTCTGTAGACTAGGCTGTTCTCAAACTCAGAGATAACACCTGCTCCTGCCTCCCAAGTGCTGGGATTAAAGGCATGAGCCACAATCACCTGGCTGGAAAATACTTTGAATGACTCTGTGTTTTTGTGTGTGTGTGTGTGTGTGTGTGTGTGTGTGTGTGTGTGTGTGTGTGTGTGTAAAATGCATGCATACATGCATTTATTTAGTTCTCTGAATAGGAACCAATTCTTCTGATAAAATGTTGAAGACAAAGAAATGATTGTTTTATTATCATCTCTTACTCTGGAAATATGACCCACAGCTTATAGTCCTGTGGGTCTGTTTGAATTTAGATGTTGTAGAAGTAAATGCCATAGAATTTAATATGAAGAAAGCAGAAGACTGTTGTTTTTATCTTTTGTTATTCACTTACTTTTGTGGTGTTAAGGATTGTACCTTACAGACACCCTACCTCACCCCCAGAGGCCAGTGTTTTAAGTGCAAGTTATTTTGCTTCATAATATCTCCTGTGGGTATTTTTATAGAAATGGAAGTTTTCTAAAAGGACATTGCTGTTTATTTACTTCCTTGATTATCATTACATTTGTGAGGACTTAAATGTGATATAGTTAATTATGTATCACTTAATAATATGACATTTTGTGAGAATAGTAGCAGTCATTCAGTGATTTTTACCACTGTGAAATGTGCTATTATAAAATACACTTATGGGGACTCAGCAAAGTACTATATTTCTACTGTGATGTCATTCATATGTGAATTCTGTTGTTGGTTTTGATGCAGTATGCAGCTTATGCTTATAAATATTTAATTATCACATAGTAACTTTACTGAACTTATACTATGCAAAAGACTAAGTATTTACCTAACATGGTTGGTGTGGGTATAATTTTAGTTAATCTTGTTTTGATTATTAACTTAACATTCTAAATGTAAGAAATGTTGAAAAGTGAAACAAAATATAAAGGGGGAAAGAATAACAAACAACAGAGAGGACAGGTCAAACAGAATACAGTATCTTTAAGCCTAGACTTGTCAGTTTTGACTTTTAAATACAAATAATTGATCCTATGCAGGTAAAAGGCAGACAGTACCATAGATGTCAGCAAAACTCCTTTAATATGTGACAAGGAAATAGTTTAGTAGGATTTAGAAGCTCTATGGTCTTTCATCAGTTGATTTGACATTAATAAAAATGGAAGTGGAAAGAAACTACAGTAGCCAAAACAACTTTGATAAAGAACAAGGAAGACTTGAATCACCTACCTTGCAACCTTAAAAGATAAGATAATGAAAACATATTATGTTGTTATGTAGACAGGTATACCAAGGAACCTATTCTAGTGTAATCCAGAGGTAGACATGTATACAGACTGTTGATTTTTCACAGGTGGCAAACTTAACTCCATACAGGAAAGGTAGCTTTCTTACAAATAGTATAGAAAAATTTGGTGTACGTGTGCCTTCCAAGTAGGCTTGAAACCACATTCCATATCATGTGAAAGCAAATTCAAAATGAATTTAATATGAACCTGTAAAGCTTATAAAGGTAAATGAAAGAGTAGTAAATCATTACAATTTTGAGAGGTAGATAAGATTTCTTAGATATGACACCAAAATCATAGTGTGCTTCAAATGTACAGTTATCAAAATAATGTTTCTAATTTTTAAAAGATTCTCTTTGCTGATAAAATGTCTCAGCAGATAAATGTGCTTGCCATCCAGGCCCGGCAACCTGATTTTCACTCCCAGAGCCCAGGTGAAAATGGAAGGAAAGAACTTTTCTGTGTTGAGTTGGGAAATTTATCTCCACCTGTAAATCCAACTCCTACCCTGGCCTCTGTGGGTAGGTACACACACACACACCACACACGTACACCACAAACACACACCACACACACATACACACACTCATCATCATATGTGCACAAGCACATAGACATAAGTAAAAATTAGAAACAATTAAGACCACTGTTGAGTGAAAAGGCAAATAATGTATATTCAAACTCAACAAAGGATTTGTTAAAATTTTCTAAACTCTTTAATAAGAAATAAAACTAATTTTCAAAAACATTAGCAAAAGAATTATATGTGCTTCACCAAAAAATGTATCTAGATAAAAATAAGGTTGTGAAAGACACCCAACACTTTGTCCTTGAAAGATGAATATCCAGTGAGATGCTACACATTTAGGAAGGCCATGAACACTTGATAGGCTGGGCCTGAGTTAGGTAGATTGCAATAAAGTGATGTATGCTATATTTGTTTATAATTTATATAATCTAAAATTTAATTAGTTCTTGTAAGCCAGCATCATGAGGCCTTTAAAAGTGTTTAACTTATTCATAGAAAAGTCCTAAGAAGTAATGAGTGTTATACCTATTTGTTAGGTGGCCTCTTTAACCTAAATTAACTGATAATAATAAGCAGTGACTGGAAATGTTGTATTTACCTCTGATTTTCTCCAAACCCCTGAATTTAGTGCTCATATCAACTCCATATTCAATTTTTAAGAATAACTATTCCATTATTTAAGTAAGCCATTAAAGGATTAAAGTGCCACATTTATAATATATGACTATGCTAAAGTTTTTCAGAGAGTCTCATAAACAAATTATAAGATAACAACTTAATACTAAGTTATTTTAATTTTAGGATAAGATGGGATAGTAAGAAAGAATATCTGTCCATGATTTATTGCTATGTAATTTCATATAACCTGTCTAAAAATCTTTGCCATATAGTATTCAAGATACTCTTTTTGTGGTTTTAATAAGGTTGATTTATTCTGAATTAGAGGGAATGTTTAAAAACACAATGGATTTACAGGAAGCCATTTGGACTCTTTAAATTTCCAGAAGCATTTTTACTAATGCAAGTTAGATTTAAACAGCTATAGCAGTATCAGTAGGTTAAGTTGGTTATTAATTCATTAGAGAGAACAATGATTATGCAGTGTGGGATGATGGAAGAACACCACCACCAATCAGTCTACTTATAAGAATGCTTGATGAACTAAGTATGCTTGATGAACTTACACTTTTCCTGCCCCAGTGATAACTCAGGATTTCATGCATTATAGACAAGCACCATAGCACTGAGCTCTATCCCAGTCCATCTTTGATAGGTTTAACTTTAAAAAAAAAAAAAAATGACCAACATCTTATCATCTAACAGAATTAAACAGAAAGCATAAAATTGTAAGAATAATAATTGTGTAGTGTAAGAGTGCCTAGAATATACACTTTGGGTTTTGTTGTGGTTTTGGTTTGTTTTGCTGTTTGGAGACATGACCTCACTATGTAAACCTCGTCAACCTGGAACTCGATACTGGCTGGCTTCAAACTCACAGATCCATGTACCTCTGTTTCCTTTGTGCTGGAAATAACGGTATTGCACCATCATCATGCCCAGCACACTTAAACATTATAATAAAACTATTATCTTTGGTTTTTCAGTGTAGTAATACATAAAATGCAAGATAAAATTACTTTAAAGGTTTTTATTATTATTTTTAATTACAGGGTTTTTGTGTATGTGTGTATGTCTGTGTGTCTGTGAGTGTGTCTGTGTTTTTTGTATGTGCATTCTTGTATATGGAAAAATCAGGAAACAGATTTCTGGAGTTCGTTTTCTACCTCTACCATATTGGTGCTAGGGATTGAAATCGGGTCATCTAATTTGGCAAGTGTCTTTGCCCACTGAGCCATCACACCAGCTTCTCTAAGGTTTGTTGTTGTTGTTGTTGATCTAATGGGGGTTTTTGTGTGTGTGTGTGTTCTATTAGGATTTTGAATTATGGGATGATGTAGGATTAAACATTCCCAAACCCCCAGACTTATTACAACTTTACCGAGACTTTGGAAATCATCAAGTGACTGGGAAAGATCTTGTGGATGTGGCCAGTGGAGTAGACGAAGATGAATTAGAAGCTCTTACACCAATTTTAGGCAACAACGTCCCTCCAACCCTTGATACTCCCCTACCTATAGAGGTGAGAAATACCAGTTAAGTACTCATTTCCATGAAACGTATTTATGTAAAAATGTTCCTGTGAGATCTTGAGTTTCTGCTTCTTTTTCCTGCTTTGATTTTTAGAACTCCTTGCTAGTACAGAAATTAGAAGATAAAATTAGTTTATTAAATAATGAAAAATGGTCATTGATGGAGCAAATCAGAAGGCTTGAAAGGTTAGTACTTAGTTGTTATTTCTAAGTCCTAAAGTTATTTCTAAGTCCTAAAGTTTGTGTTGACATCGGCAAGTTATATAGCTATATGAAGCAGGATTTCAGTAGTAAGGCTTAGTATGTTCACATAGCTGTTATTAAAGCCTTTTAATTATTTTCTGTATTTAAAATAGCAAAATATCTCCTTTTACCAATAAACTAGATTGATGTGGTGTTCTTATACTTAAGTTAGATATTTTAACTTCACCCAAGTCTTGTCAGTTCCAAATTAGTGGCATTCATACTTAACCACTCATTATTTCATTTACTTTTTATAATACTAAGTGGGTTTGATGGGGTGACCTCTCTGTTTCAAATGAAGATTTCTCTAGAGCAGGCTTTAAGGCAGCCGTTTCTTCTCCTGATTGATAGTTTACAGCTACACTTTTAGGACTAAGAAGCTTCAGTTACCCTTGTGCAGAAGAGCCTGATCACTCAGGAGCTAATTGGCTTTAATTTGTTCTGCTTGTATTCACCCCTTCTTTGGGGTTGGATACTATTGTCAAAACTTTGAAAACTGAAATAGTTCTCTGGGCATTTTCTTTCTTCAGTGAGATGGACATCCTCAAAAGTGAACACTTTGCCACCCCAGCAGTTGGTGATTCTGTTCAACCTTCTTTGGTTTGGTCTTCCCAAAAAGACTCTGAAGACAGTAGACAGAGCCCAGTTGTAAATAGTTCAGACCAGGAAAAAAACAAGGATGTTCATCTTGAAAAACCAGATGGAGCTGATTCCTTTATTCCTAAAGAGAATTCGTCAGATTCTTTCCCCATGAAGGAAAGAGAAGAGCTGCCACCTTCTTCCGTATCAAGTAAAACCACGCTCCATTTTGATCAGCCCAATAGGTTAGTGTGCATGCTATTCTTTGAACCATGTCTTTCATTACTGTGCATTGGCAGGCTGGAAGAACTTCAGTTCATATTGAAACACCTTTTGCAGAATTATAAATTTTTATATTTGATATGCTTAGCACATAGGCAGAATATATATCTCAAAACAGGACAAATAATTATTAAATTATATCAAAAAGAAGAAAACCATAAATTGACAAGTTCTGTCTTCGTTAAGTTCATACGGCTTAACGAACATGTAGTTACTAAAGTGCTCTTGGCCTTCCTCTCCATGCTTCTCCTTGTTCTGCTGTCAAGCTCAGATTTTAGTACTGTGTAGTTGCCTGTGCTATAACAAGACAGAATAGTTTTGTTCTTGGTTGTTTTTTCTATATCTGTTTCATTACTAGTAGTGTGCATTAATATTCTCTTAATTCATTTAATTTTTGCTGGATTGTAGTACTTAAATTCAGGAAGTGAAAAAATTATAAACCTACCCTTCTTTGTGATCATATTATGTAGTAGAGAAAACAAAACATAAATTTTAAATATTTTCAATTGTAACTTGAAAAAAATACTGTTAAAGGACTATTTACTAATTTGTTTTTCATGCATATGTGCTTAGTGTATATCAACTCACTTAATCCAATAGTATACTTTTAGCCACAAACTTGTTAAAAAAAAAAAACATACACAGTATACCCAACATTAGGATAAAATATTTAAATCATGTCTAATTTGCTTTAGACTTACAGATCCTCATTATCAGTGAGAAGTCCTGGATTTGTTTGCATGAGGAGCTTTCCATTCATGAATCACAACTTTCTGTACCTATCAGATATAGGTATCACTTTTTGTATATGGAGCTCACAAAATTAGAATAAGGTGTGCAATGCTCAAAGAGCTTTTTCTAATGTGGATGAGTTTAAACTCATGGAAATTTATATTGTGGTTCTCAGTTGTAATGGCTGTTGTAAAGTCCCTCTGTGTAAGAGCATCCATGTAGTTCTTTTGTACTCTGAAGATAGATGGTGTTATATTCTCTCAATGGGTAGTAACTGTATATCAGGCTGTGCTACTAAGAATATATTGATGAGTGAGGCACACTGTAATCCTTTTGTGCACAAGCATTACAGTATGAGAGAGAGCCAGTGAAGCAATTAAACTAAAGCATGAAAAATAAGAGAATAAGTCTTGCTACATAATCAAAACCTCCAACCTAGTTATTAAACAGAAGGGTTTCATTGAAGAAATGCCATCTAATCTAAGTTTTAAAGGCTAAGTAATAGTTAACTAGGTAAAGAAATCAGAGGATGAGTGGGTAAAGAGAGTGTCCGGAATGAACAGAGAAGAAACAGATTTGCAAGATAACTAAAAGCTGGAAAGTTTATTGGATTTGAAGAGAAAGGAATGAGTCCAGTGAAGTTTAGAGAAAGATTAGTTTGTAGTTTCCGGTTTCAACAATTAAGTAGATTGTGGCCCCTTCCACATAGAGAGTATGACCGTGCATAAAAGAGCAAGGGTATAAGCCAGCCTAAGAACATCTCTCTTAACCCCGTAATCATGGAATTACTTAGTTCTACTTTGTGGTGCTTACTAAGTACAGACTTGTTTGTTTTGTTTTGTTTTTTGGTGGTTTTTTGTTTTGTTCTGTTTTTTGAGTTTTGGCTTTGGCTGGTCCTGTCTTTATAAATGGAGCATATGAGCTACCCATAGTCAACTCTGTGAGTACTATTTCATGAACATCAGTGTTGTAGGAACAAAGATAGACTTGACTATTATTAAATATAAAAGTAAGTTAATATTTTCTATTGCCTCTCCAATGTTTTTCCTTTAAATTACATCAGTAATATTCATTACCTTCTTTTATAGTTTTTATGTAGGTTAAAGTTGTATCATTATAGATCAGCACAATTGCAGAGCCTTTCTGGCTTTGTATCTTGTTCAACCTTTGTCGCTTTGCTGAAGCCATAGAAAATGGAGGGTGGAAGTGGTATGCATTTCAGATTGCAGAAATGTTTTCTATAATTATGGATTACTGTATGTAATCCACTAACACTTTAAGGGTCAGTCGTTTATATGGTATCAGGCTATTTGCAGTAGGCAGTGTTTTTCTCTTATGATTTTATCCATTAACTCTGGTAGCTGAGAAATCTAGACAACACAAATCCTGAGGTAGGATTAGTGTAGTGATATGAGTTTCCATATGCAGATATGCAGCTTCCTTCCTCCTGAGATAGCAGTGTTAATTCTTGGGTATTACCTCTTTCTTTTCCCCCCATTATTTTCTTGTAGGAAATTGTCACCTGCTTTCCACCAAGCACTACTCTCTTTTTGTCGAATGTCAGCAGATAGTCGGTTAGGATCAGAGGTAAGTTTGTATTATAGATTTCATAAAACATCTCTACTTTTTTGGGAGGGTTGTTTATTTGTTTTCTTGCTTATAAGGTTTTATATTAAAATGTTTATGCTATGATTCCATTGTTGTTGAAAATCTGTTATTTTAAAGTAATTTTTAAAAAAAATAGTACCTAAAATTACTAAATTCCTTACTAAAAGAGATAATTAAGGAAGGCAGCTGATGATTGGTTCACTTGCAGTCTAGAAAACTTTATTATAAAACTAGATCAGCTTTCTTGGGCTACTCATGATGCATTTCATGATGTGTTTCACCGTGCAAGCTGTTGGCATGGTTGTAGTCTTTGGGGGATGTTTTTAAAAGAAAAAGCAAATGAATAAGCAACCATTGAGGAGGCCCTATCTGGACTATCTCTGCTTCCCAGAACTGAAACATAGTATTCCCAGGTTTCACTGCTATTATTTTTTTTAATAATATTTTATTGTATCTTTTAAGTAAATATTTCTTTTTCCTGGCATGTAGAATTGTATATGTTTATGCACATTGTGACATTTAGATACATCAGAGTACAAGGATCCATTGGCATAGGATGACTGACATCTGTCATTTCACATATTTTTTTGTGTGTTGGACACATTCAAAAATTATAAATTATCTCTAAAAGCTAATTTGTAATAGTCAGTTTGTTGGTGATTGCCATAGTTACTTTACTGTACTACATCCTACCTACTAGGATAGACAACTTTTTGTGTTGTCCTTAGCAGCTAGGGGTACAGATTAGTAGAAGGCACTTGCTCCCAGCTTATCCGTTCCTAGCATATTTACTCCATGACTGACCTTCAGATATGATGTTTTCTGGGGCAGTCATGTTATTATCAGTATGAATTATAATTCTCAAATGTATTTTTACATCAAGGTGACAAGATCCAAAATAAACCTCTGTACACTGAAGTCACCCACAGTCTTTTAACTGTTTGGTTTTATAGGTGTCTAGGATTGCAGACAGTGAAAAAAGTGTTATGTTAATGCTGGGACGCTGCCTGCCACACATTGTTCCTAACGTGCTGTTGGCAAAAAGAGAGGTAAGACACATAGAAGTATTTTGATCCCAGTAGTCCCATCATGTGGTCCATTTTTTTGTCACTTTGAAGTTTAGTATTATATTTTTACTTTGTTAAGTCTGTTACTTGCAATCATATTCTTACTTTTGTGCATGCATCTCTGCTCCTAGAAAATGGTTTTACACCTCTGTCAGGTGAGTTCAGTAAACCTGCATGGTATTCATGGTTTCCAACTTTGCTTAAAGCATTATTCTTAGCTTCTGCAGTGCTATTACTGTAGGTCCATTTATGTGTCATGAATGTAGCCATTTTCTCTTTACCAAATACTATTTGATTTTTTTTCTGTTCTTTTGATGTCTTTGATATGTCTACAAAAGTTGACACTCACTGAAAATTAACAAAGACTAATAACTAGTAATATAACTTTTCTCTAAATGCATTTGTAACTGCCTGTTATAAATGTTAGCTTTATTATATATGTTTGACAATAAATTATCTTATAGTGATAGGATAGTGGTGATAGTAATTATGATAACATTTTAAGGTTCCTTTTAAAGGTTTTTTTGTATTTATATTCTTGACAGATGCTTTAAATATCCTGGATAAAACTGCAAGTACATTTTAATATGCATAATCTAGACCATGAACCCAGAACATATTAGGAAGTATTAGGATTTATAACTATCTTTATAGTTATAAATTATTATTACATAATTACATATATTTATCCAATAAAGATTAAAATGTTTTTGTCATCCTGTTAATGTTTACCACTGATTTTACACTTAATCATGGGACCTACAGTATGATAGGTACATAATGCATTGGCAAAACCTATTTAAAGCTGACCTTAGTTATCTGTTTAAACAAAAGAAATTTGTACTGATCCTCAAGAAAGGATATTTAGGGCTTTGAAAGTTTGTATTCCTATAAGTATTTAAATTTTTAAAGAAATTGAAACTATTTTTGCTCTGGGCTTTTTTTGTTTGCTTGTTTGTTTTGTTTTTGTTTTTGTTCTTTTTATCGGGGCTTTATTTTTATCTAGTTTAAAATGATTATAAGATAATACTATGTATGGAAGTTTTCTAGATCTTGAAGGATCAGTGTCCAATTTCACATTGTTTTGCAGTTCTGCCTGGCAGGGTGGTGTTTGAGCTTTTCCCTTCTCGGCTTATCATCTGTGTTATGAATTTCTATTTGCATCCCACTTGTCCTTCCTCAATAGTCATTAAATGTTATCAAACCTGATTCTTATAAGATCAGTTTTGCCTATTTTATTTCCCATATTAATTATAAAACACTTCTATAACTAAAATCTGATTGTACTGCATGAAATATTTATAGATATGCATCATCAATAATCAGATACTGTGTGCATGTGTGTGTGTGTGTGTGTGTGTGTGTGTGTGTGTGTGTGTACATGTATATTTGTTTGGTTAATTTTAAATTTTTTTATGTTTGAAAACTATTGAGTGTTCTTGTAGGTTCATGAAGACCTGATCCTTTTCTCTATATAATTATTTTTATCTTACTCCATTCATTTGAATTGTAGCTTCTCAAAATTAAGTTAATAAATAGTGAAGTATGTATCAGCTTGGCTTAAAACAAATCCCTTTGTTTAGAAGGACAAAATCTTAGAGCATGTGCTTAGCACCCATGAGGCTCTAGGTTCAATCCCTAATACCACCAGAGGAAAAAGAGAGGCAAAACTTGTTTTATTATATCTCTAACATTGAATTCATTTTTATATTTCACATGTTTAAGTCTATATTTTTAAGGAGCTCTTATGATTAGAAGATTGGTATTTGGAGCTTATTTTCCAAATTATTTCAGCATAAGCAGAGTTAAGTTTAGCCAACTATTGATCATAATAATATTCTGATTATATTACATTACATTAGAAACATGGTATAAGACTTTGGTAAGCAATATATTAATGTCAATTAACTTTTTTAAAATAACAAAAGTTAAATAACATAAACTCTTTTCCCCCTTTCCCATTATAATTTTACTAGCTTCTAATATTTTTTCCAAGTTCTTTGATCATTTTTAAGTAGACCGTCTTCATATGTTTTAGTATTAGCCATATAGGTCTTCATTCTGGGTATGAAATCCTTGTCAGATATGACTTGCTATCATTTTATAGTCTACCTTTTATATGAAGATTATCGAGCTGACATATGTTCAAGAGAAAAAGTTTTGCCTGTTGAAGGTCTTTGCCACTGCTGTTGACAATCAGGTGGCTATAGATTGTTTAGGTCTAGAATCTTGTGTGTGTGTGTGTGTGTGTGTGTGTGTGTGTGTGTGTGTGCGCGCGCGCATGTGTGTGTGTGTGTGTGTGCGCACGCACGCACACTACCTATCTTTAAGCCACTCCCACAGTGTTTTGATTACTCTAGTTTTTAGTAAGTTTAAATAATTAGTACATGTGAGTCTTCCAATTTTACCAGTTTCAATATCTCTTGGATATTTGAGGGCCCTTGAATTCAAATAGTTTAATGCTTAGCTTCCTTTTCTGTAAAAACAGGTCATGAAGATTTTGAAAGAAATTACACTGAATCTGGAACTCACTCTGTAGACCAAGCTGACCTCAAACTCAGATCCACCTGCCTTTGCCTCCCAAGTAGCAGGATTAAAGGCGTGTGCCACCACTGCTCAGCTTGTGTCATGACTTTCATTTCTTTATCAGTACTTTAACTTCTTTGATTACATTTCTCCTTAGTATTTACTCTTTTGGTTAGTGTTACAAATGGAAATGTTTTATTATATTTCTTTTTAGATCATTCATTGCTAATATATAGAAATTTGACAGACATTTATGTTCATTTATAATATCTTGTAAATATGTGAATTTGCTTTCATTAATAGTTTTTTTGTGAGTTCTGTGGTGTCTTCTCTATGTAGAACCACAGGATCTACAGAGATAATTTTGGAAACTTGAGTACCCTTCACTTATTCCTGTGTTTTCAATACTCTCTGTAGGATTAGGAATAAATTTTGAACAGCAGTCTTTTTAGGAAGCAGATACACCTTTGTGACTCGTCTTGTGTGGGCACAAGCTTTTTTGCCTCTAAATATTATGTTAGTGTGGAATTTTACTTTAATGACCATTACCATATTGAGGGAATTTTCTTCTGAGTTTTTTTTCTTTTTTTTCCAATTAGGAAAAAAGCATTAAATTTGGTCATGTGCTTTTTTTCATATATATAAATGTGGTATTGATATTTTTCTCTTTGTTCTATATTTGTTATATATTGGTTGTATATCTGTTTTTGACTTGCTGGAGTATAGCTCTTTGTGGTTTATAATCTTTTTAATGTACTATTGGTTGGACATTAGTATTTTATTGAACATTTTTATGATTGTATTAATAAGAGATACTGCTCTGTCGTTCTCTAGTGTTCTACTGTTGTTTTCTACTTTGGGTAGCTGGCTGTGTATATCTTCATAGAATGTGCTGGGAACTACTTACTGCTCTTCTCTCCCTCAGCCCACATATTAATTAGTTTAAGTAGGATTGAAGCTAAAAAGTCTCTGATGCTGCCTTCTTAGTTTGGAAAGTTTTGGTTTCTTTTTGAAACTCCTTACTGCATCTTGACCCTCCACAACATTTAAACATTCATTCTGGTTTAGATCCTTTTTAGATGCCTATCCCCTTCTTACGTAGTACAAATGCACAAGATTTTTTCAAAATTTAAAAGTGAGGCTAGAGAAATAGCTAAACTACTTAAGAGTACTTGCTGCTCTTTCCCACACTCTTGAGTTCAGTTCCCAGCACCCACATAAGGTAGTTCACAGCCATCTGAAACTCCATCTCCAGGGAATCCACCTCCAGGCTTCTGGGTATACATATATACAAACACACACATACACACACACACACATGCACACACACACACACATACACACACACACACACACACTCCTGACATGCTCATTTAAATATACAAAAGTTTAAAAATTTTTTTGATCTTTAAAAAAATTATTGTTTTATTGATTTTTGTTTATTTGAAGTATGAATACAGGATTTGAAAGATGGCTCAGTGAGGATGCTGGAGAGATGTCTCAGCAGTTAAGAGCACTCTTCCATTGGTCCTGAGTTTAAGTCCCAGCAACCACATGGTGGCTCACAACCATCTGTAATGGAATCCAATGCCCTCTTCTGGTGTGTCTGAAGACAACTACATTGTACTTATATATATAATAAAATAAAATCTTTAAAAAAGAAAAAGGAAAGATAGCTCAGTAAAGTGGTTTCCCTTATAAGCCTGGCAACCTGATATATGGTGCCTAGCACCAATTTAAAAACCAGACTTAGATCTGGTAATCCTGGCTCATGTCTTTAATCCCATCACTCAAGAGGCAGAAGCAGGCAGATCTCTGCATTCAAGGTCAGTCTGGTCTACAGACTGAGTTCTAGGACAGCTAAGGCTACACAGAGAAACCTTCTCTGTGGGTGGGGAGGTGGTTGGGCAGATGCTGTAGTACATGTGACTATAATCTCATTCCTATGGAGAGATAAGAAGTAGAGACAGGAAAACTTACCAGAAACTTAGGGCTTCCTGCAACAGTGAGTGAGACCCTGGTTCATGGGTGATGACTAATACCAGAAGTTGACCTCTGGCTTCCACACTTGTGCTATGGCAAGTTACAGTCATACATACTCACATGCACAAAGACAGACAGACAGACAGATGCAGAGATTAAGTGCTAAGTAGATGACTTGTTTGACAGGAAAGCAGGAGGGTCAGAGTGTGGATCCCAAGCCTTGGAAGGCAGAGGCATGCGACACAACAGCCTCTCTGAAGCAAACTGTGAGTTTGATCAAGAGACTCTACCCCAGAAATTGAGGAAGATACCATGTATCAATTTTGGGACACACACATACCACATATGCATACACATGAAATGAAAAGGGGTAGTTGAAAAACCATGTGTAACTTTTCTTAATAGAGAGGAAATAACCTTTTAGATTTCGTGTTATTATAGTTATAATTACCATAAATATTTTCTTAACACAGGTGGTTATGATTTTACTTTTGTGTAAAAAAAAAATCAAATCCTTAAATGTCTGGAAATGACATTTTTTACATTACTCTGTTACCTTTGAAATATTTAAATTTTACAAAGACATTTTTCTACAGTATCACCTTATTTGCTTAGAGAAATTTAGTGGTCAGTCAGAATTGCAATAAAAGTTTTAAAAAGCTAGAGTTCTTTCATTAGAGGGATGATGGAAAAAGAATACTGATCCAGTTTGTGAGTGAATGTGTAAGGAGTAAAATGATGGACAGTAATCTCTGAGGTGTGGATGTGTTAGTGCTTCAGAGACTTGGACGTGAATTCACAGTAAATGTGAAAAGAGCACAAGGGGCATGTGTTTATAGAATTCAGTATTTTAAGAGTAGTGTAAGTTGAAGGTGGAAATAAATAACTAACAGAGTTGGGGTTAATTGAGGCCAACCCTGCTTAGCAGGTAAAATTGTAGTGGTGATCTATGCCATTTCTGTCAACAGACCTCTCAGTATTTTTATCATTTTTATCAGCACCATGTCCAAGGAAGAGGCTATCTGGTATACCTTCTCTGCTGAACTGTACATGTCATAGCCATTAATGTATCAAAATGTACCCAGTTACCATTGTGCAGAGCATCAACTAAAATTTATTGCAAATTTCACTAACAAAAAAATTAAGTAGACAGGAAATATTAACAGTTATCATTTTAGCAAACAAAAAATGGGTTTGTTTGTTGGTTTTACCAAATCCCAGAATCATGTTTCAATTTGGATTGTTTGGTAATGGCTACTATGTGGAGAAGCTTTTTGAGGCCACCTTTACTCTCATGAGTTCAGTGTATCCATAGTGGATACATTGAAAATGTATGTATAAAATAGAAACCTTAGATAGGAACCTACCCTTATCTACCAAGATGTGTTCTCAGGGCTGTTTTTGATGGAGAAGACCTACATCTTAAGAGAGACTTTCTGGTTGGCAAGAGGTTGGCATTTCAAAGTGTATCTTTCAATATGGAATTTTCTGTGAAGACATAAAGTACTTGGGGGTGGGGAGTAAAGTATAAGCAGTAAGTATTTGTGAGAAAGATGTATTTGGAAAATAGATGTCCCTGAATGAAGCTAGATTAGGAAAACCACTGTATGATCGACCCTTCAAAGAGAAGATGAGCTGCCTTTTATCATCTCTACACTAATTCAAATTCTTACCTGCTTCACTTGAAGAAACTGAAAGAAATGTTTTCTTAGTATAGAAACAGTGGTTGGCTTATCCTTAGCTATTACAGTTAAAAGATCTTCTATAATAAATGCGGAACTTCCCCTGTGGTTAATAATACTAAGCCTCATGATAAATGAAGCAGGAAAGAAGTGTTGTAAAGCATAAACGAGAAATAGCATGATGTTTCATGCTACATTTTTAAAGTTTTTTTTTAAGACGAAAGATTATACTCCTTGTTTTAAATTCTATTTCTGTCTTTACAAGTGTCTCGAGTAGCTTTCCTTCATTTCATAATTTTAAAGTTACAGATTAAGAAAAGAATATGAAAAGTAATATAGGAAACATGTAGAAACAGAAAGGAAGAAAGATAAAGGGTTCAAAAAAACTGCTATGGAGCAAAATTTCAGACCTGACAGGACGTACAGGTCAAACCTGGGAGTCTGTTTTGGTTTCAGAAGTCATTTCTTCTTAGTGTTTCTGGGAGAATTTCTAACATACGGTTCTACTCTTAGTACGGTGCTCTGATGTTGAAACTTGGAACTTCTCTCATTGGTTGCATTGACTCAGCAGCCTGAATAGAATCAGCTAAGATTGAAATATTTCTTCATGTTAATGGTCTTCTACCCTTGTGCCTCTGAACTTCCAAGTCAGATTAAATTTTTTTTTATCAAGAGTTCTCCAATAAAATAACAAATCCATCAAGCATCATTTAACATACAGTGAAGTCATACAAGACTCATATATTCTGTCTTCCATTCTCAGTGCAGAGCATCTTTATTAATTATTATTTGTCACTTTTCAGTTGGTGTTTTGTCTTAAGTACCACATAGGCTTCTAAATAGGATGATTGAAATAGCAGCATAAATACTTTAGAATTTTTATTCCTTATATTTTGTTTATTGTTTCTCCTATCTAGATTTTATAACTTCAATTTTAAATTTTATATTAGCTAATTAAAATTTTATGTGAAATATTAAAAACCTTGAAAAATGCTGGGCAGTGGTTTGCGCACGCCTTTAATCCCAGCACTTGGGAGGCAGAGAGATGGATTTCTGAATTCAAGGCCAGCCTGGTCTACAGAGTGAGTTCCAGGA
>NW_022196891.1:2040549-2055260 GCF_008632895.1 Mastomys coucha
TTCGAGACAGGGTTTCTTTTCTCTGTATATCCCTGGCTGTCCTGGAACTCACTCTGACTTCAAACTCAGAAATCCACCTGTACCTGCCTCTGCCTCACAAGTGCTGGTATTAAAGGCGTGTGCCACCACTGCCCAGCAAGATATGCTTCTCTTACAGTGTGTTAGCATTATTTTCTTTGCCAATAAGCTGTTCACTTCTTAGTTTAAATTTGCTAACAGTTTGGGGCAGTTATTTAGGTAACTGGGAAGGAGAGAATCTTCCCTCCATAGCACAATATATTGTAGTGACTTCTTTAAAATGCTTGTATTTTGGAATATTTCTCTCTAAAAATTTCCTTTCACTTTTTAGCTTTTTCCCCCTATGAGACTTCAAAATCCACTCAATTGAGAAGCAGAATATATTCAGGGTTCAGAATGTTATGTTAATGAAAATGTAGGACAACTTTAATTTCATATATTTCTATGAAAAGGAAAGTTGACAGATAGTTTCCTAAAAAATGTTTGTTACTTCTGCATGTTGAATGTATAATGAAATATAGTTTAATGTCAAATATTTCTGAAATAATAGTAATACCCACTGATCTGCACCAGTAGCCCAGAAATGGTCTCTTTAATTAGGCAGTTGATTAAATGTGAAGGGTAGAAAATATTGAGTAATATCTAATCTTAAGAGAAGCATATTGTAGTGTGGAAAGGAATTTTTGTTATATTGTTTGGAAAAGGTTTTTATTTGATTTTTGTTTTCCTGTGTTGTTTTTGACATGGGATTTTATTATTATTGTTGTTGGAGGTAGTATATGTGGTGTTGCGTGGAGGTCAGGGCCTTACACATACACGCTAAGTAAGTACCATATCAATGAAGTGAATGTCCAGTCCTAGGAAAAAGTTTTGTTTTGTTGGTTTCTCTTTTTTAACTTTTGAAGTTTTAAAAGATAGTGAATCTTTTTGTAAGAAATTTAAAACACTTTCAGCATTAAAGTTATATCAGTTTTTCACATGGTGGGATGTTAATTTAGTTTAAAAGCCTAGTGGAGCTTTGGACAATACCAAATGTAAAAATAAGGTTAGTTGAGTCTTAAGTAACTTTTACTACACTGTAATTTATCCTCCTGTATAACCTCCTGTATAGCATGTTTCTAATAATACTCTTGATTTTTTAGGTTTAAAGTTCATTTTAAGAATATTCTGGAAGAAAAATAGAATATACTGCAATATATTTTTATTTTGAATTTCTGTACCCTCATATTTCTTTAGGAGTTGATTCCTCTCATATTGTGTACAGCATGCCTACACCCTGAACCTAAAGAAAGAGACCAGCTCCTCCATATACTCTTCAACTTGATCAAGAGGCCAGATGATGAGCAAAGGTGGGTATATTCAGGGATAAAAACATGCAATGCTGACATAGTTTTTTCCTAAATGAGCACCATATTTGGTGATTTAATCTCCAGGCCTTCTTCCCTTCTCAGTATCAGTTTCAGTGTGCTGGAGCTCTTCTGTTTTGTCACCCCCTTTTTGAAAAGGAGCCTGTAATTTGTCCCAGCAAATAAGCAGATAATAAGGAAAGTTAAGCCCCTGAAAATAAGTTCATGAAGTAGAAATAGTTATGAAAAATATGTACAAATCCTATTGAGAGCCACTACTACTGTAATTACTGATAACTAAGTCTTTGCAAAGTGAAATCTGTGCCTTGTTTTTGAACTGCTAATTTCTCATGGTCTCTAGACACGTGTGTACTGAAGGATATTAACACAACTGTCTTATTCTGATCTGGAAGTTCTGTTAATTAGAATCTATTAATATACTTTTCTCATTTCTAAAGAAAGGTTGGGTTATAGCTGAGACTTCATTATGAAGGAGGTAGATCAAGCAGTATAAACCTTGCTACTATTCTCTCATGTGGTATAGATGAGTCCGTTCTTCCTTTGTCTACAAAGTGCAAGAACTTGCAGTTAAGTGACATGGAGAAAACTGATCCCACTCAGTGGTCACCCAAGCGTTCTAATATCCTTAGATAGGAACCTAACCTTATCTACCAAGATGTGTTCTCAGGGCTGTTTTTGATGAGGAAGAAGACCTACATCTTAAGAGAGACTTTCTGGTTGGCAAGAGGTTGGCATTTCAAAGTGTATCTTTCAATATGGAATTTTCTGTGAAGACATAAAGTACTTGGGGGTGGGGAGTAAAGTATAAGCAGTAAGTATTTGTGAGAAAGATGTACTTGGAAAATAGATGTCCCTGAATGAAGCTAGATTAGGAAAACCACTGTATGATCGACCCTTCAAAGAGAAGATGAGCTGCCTTTTGAGTGTGTAGAAGGCACTGAGTCAGACAACCATTATTTATGTAAGGAAACTGGTTACTTCTGCCCTCCTTTCATCTGCAGTCCAAGATCCTTGCCAGTAAAAAAAGCTAGACAGAAAGAAAGGTACAAGTGGCATAAATATGATCAAATTATGTGGTCTTTGATAAAAATCCTATAAGAAAGGGCAGAAATCACTCAAGAAAGTACACAACTAACTTCATTTGAATGAATTTGCAAGCCATCTAAAATATTTTTAATAACATAAATCTCATTGTTAAGGAAATAAGTACTGAAGCAGAAATGCTAGCTATCACATGACTAATCCCATACTCAGGAGACAGAGGCATGTGGTTCCATTAGTTTGAGGACAACCTAAGTCCCATCAGGACTTTATAGAGAACCTGTCTCAAAATAAGAAAAAAAGAAAACCAAGTACTAAAAATAAAAGAGAAAAGCAACCCTAGATTCAGTATAGCACATAACATTAAGTATTTCCTATACCTAAACTGTCTCAGGAGTAAGCAGTTGTATAGCCTCTTCCTTCCTCTCAAAGTAATTAAGTCAAACAAACAGTTTGGAAAGTTTCTTCTTTAAAAAAAAAAAAAAAAAAAAAAAAAAAAAACAGAATTAACATGAATACCCATAAAAATTTCACTATACCGTGAGCATGGCAGTGATCCTGAAAATTCACAGCATATATGAGCATAGTACAATGAGAGATGCATCTATGAAATGTCAATGAAATTAATCCTTTATCAAGTATACTACAGTGAGACAGATACATGTATGAAAATGTCATAATGAAACCAATCCTTTTGTCTAATTACACAGTTAATAATTAAGTCATCATGAAACCCACAATAACAGTGTGCCTTGAAAAATAATTTATTGTAGAAATATTTGTAAACATTTGGTATTTTTTAATTTAAATTATTTTATTTATATTCCATTATTTGCCAGCCTCCCCCCACTCAGTTCTCCCTCCCACAGTCTCTCATCCCATTTGTACTCCTTGCTTCTGAGAGGGTGCTCTTGCCCCCACCGGGCCTGCCCCTTCCCTGGTGCCTCAATCCTCAAAGATTAAGCGCAGGCTAGACCAGGTAGATCACATATGTGTCAGGAGCTTCCTTCCAGCCTGTGTATGCTCCTGGTTGGTAGCTCAGTCTCTGGGAGCTCTCAGGGGTCTGGTTAGTTGAGACTGCTGGTCTTCCTATGGGGTTGCTCTCCCTTTTAGCTTCTTCAATCCTTCCCCTAATTGAATTGTAGGGAAAGGATTCAGTCCAATGGTTGGGTCTAAGTATCTGCTTCTGTCTCAGTCAGCTGCTGGTAGGGCTCTCAGAGGATAGCCATGCCGGGCTCCTGTCTGTAAGTACATCATAGCATAGTAGTGTCAGGCCTTGGTGACCCCCCATGAGATGGATCCCAAGTTGGGCCAGTCACTGAACTCCTTTTCTTTGGTCTCTACTCCAGTTTTGTCCCTGAAGTTCTTTTAGACAGGAAGAATTCTGGATCAGGAATTTTGACTGTGGTTTAGTAACCCTGTCCCTCCACTTGAGGCCCTGTCTATCTACTGGAGGTGGACTCTTCCAAGAGTTACCTTTCCCCAGTGTTGCACATATTGCCAATGAGTCCTGAGAGTGTCTTACTCCTGGGTCTCTGGTACTCTCTAGAGGGTCCCCCCACCTCCCACTCCCCAAGGCTGCTTATTTCCATTTATTATCTTGGCTCTCTGGACTTCTCTCCTGTCTCCTCCCGCCATATCTGATCTTGTTCCCCTTTTTCCTCCCCTTCCCCTCTCCCTTTCAGGTCCCTCCCTCCTTCAGCCTCCCATAATTATTTCCTTCCCCTTCTAAATGGGGTTGAAGCCTCCTCACTTGGACATTTCTGCTTGTTATACTTCTTATGATCTGTAGATTATATCCTAGGTATTTTGTACTTTTTGGCTAGTAGCTACTTAACAGTGAGTACATACCATGTATGTCCTTTTGGGTCTGAGTTATCAGGATGATATTTTCTAGTACCATCCATTTGCCTGCAAAATTCATGATGCTCTCATTTTTAGTAGCTGAGTAATATTTCATTGTGTAAATGAACCACATTTTCTGTATCCATTCTTCAGTTGAGGGACATCTATGTTGTTTCCAGCTTCTGGCTATTACAAGTAAGGCTGCTATGAACATGGTAGAGCATGTGTCCTGTGGTATGGTGATGTATCTTTTGGGTATATTCCCAAGAGTGGTATAGCTGTGTCTTCAGGTAGAAGTATTTCTAATTTTCTGAGTAACCGCCAGTTTGATTTCCAGAGTGGTTGTACCAGTTTGCAATCTCACCAGCAGTGGAGGAGTGTTCCTCTTTCTCCACATCCTCACCGGAATGTGCTGTCACTTGATTTTTTGATCTTAGCCATTCTGATTGATATGAGGTGGAATCTCACGGTCATTTTGATTTACATTTCCCTGATGACTAAAGACTTGGAACATTTCTTTTTCTTTTAAGTGCTTCTCAGCCATTTGAGATACTTCTATTGTGAATTCTCTGTTTAGCTCTGTACCTAATTTTTTAATTGGATCTTTGGTTTTTCAGGGGTTAACTTCTTGAGTTGTTTATATATTTTGAATATTAGTCCTTTCTTGGATGTAGGGTCTGTGAAGATTTTTTTCCCAATCTGTAGTTTGCCGATTATTCCTGTTGGTGGTGTCTTTTGCCTTCTAGAAGCTTTTCAGTTTCATGAGGTCCCATTTATCAATTGTTGATCTTAGAGCATGAGACATTGGTGTTCTGTTCAGGAAATTTCCCCCTGTGCCAATGAGTTCAAAGCTCTTTCCCACTTTCTCTTCTATTAGATTTCAGTGTATCTGGTTTTATGTTGATCCAATTGGACTTGAGCTTTGTGCAAGGTGATAAATATGGATCTATTTTCATTTTTCTACATACAGACTGCCAGTTAGACCAGCACCATTTATTGAAGATTCTTTTTTCCACTGTATGGTTTTGGCAAAAGATCAAGTGTCCATAGGTGTATAGGTTTATTTCTGGGTCTTCAAATTTATTCCATAAACCAGAAAGGAACCCAAAGAAATCAAGTCTTAGAAAAGTCTAGAATAACAAAATAGCAGAAAGAGTAAAATATGCAGGTTTTTCAAATTTATAGTAAGACCCTGCTGTAGATTTAATACTATTGAAAACTGAGCATATGTTGTAAATGATAAATTAAAAATATCAGTAAACCACTGTGTTATCTGGCCCCTTGGAGGACTGAAGAATTGTTTGCTCAAACGCCTGTTTTTAACAATTTGTACGAACTCTTCAATAGTTTTTCATAATTTATAATGGTGGACAGAATGTAAATGTAGAGTTCCTCTAATATGATTATATAAAATATCTTGAAAAGCATCAGAGCCTTTCTAAATGGCATGAGTTTGTTTTATCAGCCGTTTGATAATATTGAAAGCCAAGTGGCACATTTACTATTTCACTCAGTATAAGTTTAAAGAAGTTCATATAAAAAGCCTAGCAGTTCCTCTGTAAATGTTACTATAATTTAAACATTCCTGTGATAATCACTTTTCATGAACTTAGCCATCTATGTATCTATCCATCCTTCTTTGACTCAACACACACAAAAATAAAGGTTATAATCTCTGAAAGTTGGTTTCAGTCAACTTCTCTGTGGTGAAATCCAGTTTCACTTTCATTATAATAGGCTTTGAACTCTGAAGTTATGTACAAGTGAATAAAGGAGCCATTACTCAGTGTGTTGAATAAACTGGGAATTTCTTCAGTATTTTCATTCTTATTCCAGTGACCCCTGTTGTGTTTGTGCCCTTACAGATTAGTTACCTGACGGCATCTAATTCTTATTATCTTTTTGCTTTTCTTCTTCGTGCTTGGTTTCTCTTAGGAATTCCCATTGTTCCCACATAGATGAACATGATATAACCATGGCTTCATAACAGTTAGTATTTGTAAAAATACTACATGAATATTTACATCCCTGATTTATCATTAAACCAGTTGCTGTGAGAAGATTACAGTGTTTAGGCCACAATCAATAGATAAGAAAAAAATAGAAATTTATTTTCTTCTAAAGCAGTGGTTCTCAACCTTCCTAATGTTGCATGTGACCCTTTAATACAGTTCCACCTTTGTGTTAACACCTGACCATGAAAGAATTTTTGATGCTACTTTTTGATAACATCTAATATGTGTTCCTTGTAAAAGGGTAGGTTGACTACAAAGGGGTCACAACCCACAGGTTGAGGACTACTGATCTAAGTGGTGGTTTGATTCTAAGTCATACATAGAAAATTTATGCCCTAAAACAGAAGCTATAAAAGGCTCACATTTCCAATTGGAGAAATTTGGCTCTTTGTTAGAATCTAAGAGAATTTAGCATCTTTATCTTTCCTGATCATCTCAAGATTATTGAGAACAGAAGCCATTTTTTGTCAGAGTCCCTGAGGAAGATCAGGAGCAAGTTCACTGGCTACAGTACTTCCAAAAGTTTATTGCCCATCACAAGCATTCTTGAGCAACATGACACTATGTGGGTTCCTCAGGATCACACCAGTTTCTGAGAGAATCAGATCTGTTCTTTCAACATCCATCAGGTGGAAATTCTGCAGAGTGGATGGGGCAGAACTTCCTGGAACAAGTCCTTCCTGGAGCATTCATGCAGCTCATGATGGAGGCGGACAGGAACAGATAGTGTAGACTTGCCATCGGACAGCACCCTGCACACAGGAGCTCACGCAAGTGTGTTGTCTACCTCAAGAAGTAAAATGTTCAAGCACTAAGGAAAGATGCAAGGGTAGCCTGAAGAAAGCAGCCTGGCAGTAGGGAGATAAAGAACCAGAAGATAAAATACTGTGCCTGGATGTTTTTCTATTGCAGTCTCTACCTTAGTAATAATGGAGATTTTGCTTTTATTTTGTAGAACAGAGTTGTGCTTCCAAAGTATTTATCTAATTTTATAGCTGCTTTTTTTAAACATCTTCTAATGATTCATTTATATAAAAGTCATAAACAAATGAGTCCTGAGACATAAAGCTCGGAAGTTAAAATAGAAAGAACTCCAACATTATGACCACGCAGCCTAATATATCCTGAAATTTACACTATGTATCTCTCATTCTCAGGACACAGCCAAAGTTAGATGACATTAGCAACCTGCGCTCACTAAACAAGTAGGGATGAGGGAATTAGATCACTGTGGAAATACTATTCAATTTCAATGTTTTTAAGGACAGTTTGGTGATACTATACAGGAAAGGGCATATCTCATTTTCTTCTGTAAAAAAAGTGTTGTTCCCTGTCTTGGTAACTTAGTAATAAAATACCTTTGAATTTGTAGTCTAGGTTTGCAAGGCAAGACTTACACATAATTACTGCCACCTGGTGTCAGGAATGAAGTATCCCTGTCTACTGTGTTTTATCTTACAGAAATACAACTTTTTATTTTAAAAAAGACTAATAAATTAACAATAATCAATATTACTATATAAATGAAAAGTAGACAGAAATATTTGTTAACATTTGTTTGATAGAGGGGGCTGGTGAGATGGCTCAGCGGGGAAGAGCACCAACTGCTCTTCAGAAGGTCATGAGTTCAAATCCCAGCAACCACATGGTGGCTCACAACCATTCGTAATGAGATCTGATGCCCTCTTCTGGTGCATCTGAAGACAGCTACAGTGTACTTACATATAATAAATAAATAAATCTTTAGGGCTGGTGAGATGGCTCACAACCATCCATAATGAGATCTGATGCCCTCTTCTGGCATGTCTGAAGTCAGCAGCAGTGTACCCATGTATAATAATAAATAACTTAAAAAACATTTGTTTGATAGATAACCACTTGTGATTTTTCTTTAGCTAATTAATCTCAGACTTTTAACAGTATCCCAGTAAAACATAATTTACACTCCATGATGGTTCTTTCTTCAGTTCTTTGATAAAAACCATAAATAATATCATATTTCTAGCTAAGTCATTTGATAATCAGTTTTATTTTTTACTGTATAACCTACTTCCAGTGCTATTAATAAGGTGTTGGGCATCTGACCTTTTCTATTTTGAGCTGCATTTCAGAGTTAAATCACTTTTTCCTATTGATGTTTAGATGTGGTTAGTATAGTAGTAGTACATGATTTCAACCTCTGTACATTTATATCATGAAGAAATGTTTTAATGCTTAAAATTTGTGTGCCAGTGAGCATGACCACTGTCTGCAGGTGTATGTAGGTTAGCCATAGGGCAACTTGGGTATTTTTCTCAGGCACCGTCCACCGTTTTAATGGCTCTAATAATTAAGCCCAGAGACTCATGAATGATAGTCAAATGCTCTATTACTAGCCTGCAGTTCCAGACCTGACCCTTAAAGCATAGTTCTTTGGGGGCCTAGGGGAGAACAGGCTAGGCTGAGGAGCCAGAGAACACACAGATCTGCCTGTCTCTACCTCCCCTAAATTGGGCTTACAAGTGTGCCCTGTCATACCTAGATTTTTATATGTCATTTCTGAGAAAATAGAGTAACTGTAATTATCAAACATTTATGGAATACATGCATATTATGTATTATGGAATATATACATTGGTACAAAAATAATCAGTTATTCAAAGTTTCTCATGAGGAAGCAGGTGACAGAATTTCTTTTATTTTCTGTCTGCCTTTTCCCTTTAGTTTACCTAGCTTCCTAAGGTGGGGGAAATGGAAAAATCAGAAAGAAAAACTAAGAAATTAAAACAGAGGGTGATAAAGACATTGACCAATGGGAAACTTGACCAATTGGGAAACAGCAATAAGGATACTTAGAATTTATATTTTTCTCGTTTATTTTTGAGTTCGGTTTGGTTTGAGTTTGTTTTAAGACAGGGTCTTACCATGTATCCCTTAACAGTCTGGAACTTTTGTAGATCAGACTGGCCTCCACTCAAAATGATCTGCCTAACCTTGGACCAACCTTGGCTTTTGGGGTGGGAGATGTTCTTGAGGAAAGGGTGTTTAGGAGGAGCAAAAGAAATGACTCCAAGTGGGGTGCAAGCTGACAACCACATGTTCTGCTCCTGCTGGCTCTCCAGACTGCTCATCCAGATAGCTCAGCTCTCATGGACGAAAACTCAGTCTTTTATTTGCATATCAATTTAATCATCCACTCCAGGTTCCCTTTTGATTATCTCTTGAGTCAGCATTTTATGACCTTAGCCCCTTGATTCTTAGAAAAGGACATGTACCTTTTTTAAAATACATAGCAAATGATTCTGAGATCTGCCTGCCTTTGTAAGCACAGACAATAAGCTACTGGGTAAGGTCTTGCTCTGAGATCACCTTTGCCACCACACTAAGCCTAACCTTGCTCTGTCCCAGACTCACCTTGAAATCTGGAATGTGCCTGCCTTTGTAAGCACAACGAATAAACTTAACTGAGTGAGAACTTGCTCTGCAACCACCACTCCCCAAATCTCTCTATCTCCTTTAATATCTTTCTGACATACTGGCTCATAATGCTGCTACCTCTGGTCTTTTAGGTTGATGAAAGCCCTCATATAATTTATATTGCATCCTTATACTTTGCACAATTGAGAAAACCTGTTTATATTTTGAAACTCATGATTTTAGAGTTCTTTCCCATAGTCTTAAGGGCTGTCCTGAAGGTCATAGCACTTACCCTTTTTTTTTTTTTTTTTTTTTTTTTTTTTTTTTTTTGCTAAGAACATATATACGCTCTTACTGCTTCTAATTATCATGGAGTCATTAACCTTGGCAGAGGGAATATTTTCCAAAGGAGGAACATAAATTATGCACTTATTCTATACAAACAAGCGGTAGATCCACAGCAACCATCCACACCTCAGCCCACACCCTGCTGGCTCTGCTTCAGGGGTACGAACCATGTCACACTGTCCCTTCCTTCCTCCTAAGTGCTAGTATGAAAGGTTGTGCCACCATTCCTGGCTATTTAACTCTTTTTAAGTTGTGGTCATAGTATAGTTCTATTTCCTAATGCACATTCAAGGTTTTTTTTTTTTCCTCTTATTTTTCAGGCAAATGATACTGACAGGTTGTGTGGCATTTGCCCGTCATGTTGGACCAACACGTGTGGAGGCTGAACTTTTACCGCAGTGTTGGGAACAGGTAAGTTAACTGTTTTTGTTAGCTATTTTGTTATTTTTGAAGGTTTATATTTTTTAAATGCCATGAGAAAAATTCATGGAATGTAAATTATGCTACTGTCCATAGCTCAGCACATGGTTTATTTCCATAAAAGAATACTCTGGGATGCCCTGCTTCATTCATTCATTCATTCATTCAGCAGATACTTTGAAAACACTAATTCCAGTGCCAGGAACTAGTATAGTAACTAGAATAACAGTGTGAAGAAAGACAGAGGGATGCATTCTAGTGAGGAGACGAGAGTAGACAAAGATATGATGTACTTTCTTGTGTTGGTATATGGGAAAACAAAACAGAAGGAGGTTGAACATGATCGAATATGTTTTAAGAAGCAGCAGGTGAAAAGTTCACACAATGGTCACAGGTAACACCAAAAGTTCTAGTCCTAATTTCTTTGGGCATTTATTACTAAAGTGGTAGAGCTATCAGGTTCAGTGTGTAAAGTGAACATTGTAGTAATATTTACCTCTGACAGTGGCAGGCAACATCTTCTTATTACAAAGCATGCTAATTTAGGGTGTGTTTCTAACTCCTTACAGTCAAAATTAACTCCGATGCACCATGAAACTTTCAGTTGATAAATCTGTACAACTATTCATGTGTGCATATAATGTTTTATAGTTTTTCCATTTTCCCTTTTTAACTTTCATTTATCAAACTGAGCATAATGATAAACACATATAATCCCAGCACTCAGGTGACAAGAGTAGTCAAGGCTAGACCCTGTCTCAAAAACCCTAAAAAATTTTTAAAAATTATACCAGTCATGGTGGTACATGTCTATAATGTCAGTACTGATGAAGCTCACCATCAAAAGATGGCATGAGTTGTAGGCCAATCTGGGCTACAATAGTGAATTGAAGGGAAGCCTGTGCCACTTTCTCAAAAGCATCCCAAAGGAGAGTTTTGTTAATTCCAGTGCCACCTGGAGTGTAATTACTGAATGGTTTTGGTGTGTTCATAGAGTATTTACACTCATTTCTGCATTCAATTTGAAACTTAAAGCCTTCTATTACCCCCAACACAATCGTACTGCTAGGTTTGCTGTAGCTACTGTGGGTCTCTTAAATCTCCATATAAATTTTAAGATGTTTCTCATTTCTGCAAAGAAGCCAGCTGAGATTTTGGTTGGTTGCATGGGTTGGTTGGTTGCTTTGTTGGTTGCTTGGTTGGTTGCTTGGTTGGTTGCTTGGTTGCATGGGTTGGGTTGGGTTGGGTTGGGTTGGATTTTTTTGAGGCAGAATTTCTCTGTGAGGCACTGGCTGTCCTGGAACTCTACAAGACCCGGCTGGCCTCTAACTCAGAGACCCAATTGCCTCTGCCTCCCAAGTACTGGGATTAAAGGCATGTGTCACCACTGCCTGGCTTTTAAATTTATTGATTGTACAGCTTGATCTGGAACTTAATCATATAAGTTTCTAATCTATAAGTTTAGGGTGACTTTCCATACACCAAAGTCTTGTATAATATCCTACAACAATGGTTTGTAGTTTTCAGAATGTATGTTTTGTACTTTATTCCTTAAGTGTTTTAGTTGTAAACTAAAAGAGAATCCTTTTCCTTAGTTAAGAGCAGAAATACAATTGATTTTGAGTGTATACTTAAATGAGACACAGTACACTAGGCTGAAAAAGAATGAGATGAAACTCAGCAAACTGAAATACAGCAAACTAATGTTTAGCCTTTCTCTGCTGTCAGAGTAGTTTTAAGTGGATTAAATTTAGCTCCAAGATGTTAGTTGCACGCATCTTTGCTATAGTTCTTTTGAAATGTTTGTAATCATGGATCAGGAATCTGTCTAGCCACCTACCTTTAGTTTGTTGCCCAGTAGATTTCTATATAATTTCTTTTCTTAGTTTTAGGCATCTAAAACATTATTAAATTATATCATCTTTTGATATGGGAAAATGAGAACAGATATACTTCTATTCCAGTCAAAGAAAGATTTGTAGTCTATGAAAAAGACATGGAAACAAAACCCAGTATGTGGTTTTTTTTGTTTGTTTGTTTGTTATGGTTCAGTGTAGTCAGCACAGAGCAAACTCTACTGCTTTGCATATACAAACAGGAAAGAAGTCTTCTTAAAAAGAAAACATAGTTCTCATATAGCTGGTTAAATCGTGATTAACTTGTTTGCTAGTTCTCTAAGCAGAGAGCAGACTGATGTTGATCACATGCCAGAAGCAAAATTTCCAACTAAGACTTGTGCTTCTGTTGCTAGGAGATCTTGCTTCTTCTGACATCCTGAAAAGCCTAGTCCTAGGCAGGTTATTGATTTCTAGATATCTTGCCGATTCTTCATCTTTGATTTTCCCTGTTTGCTTTAACAGATGCCTACCCATGTCTTAGTGTTTAGGCTGTCCTCGCCTTCTTTATTCCTGATCCAGGTGTAACCCACGGGAGTTCCCAGAAATGGAAAAGGAAGGCGGTGTAATGTAATCTTAGCAGGATGTATGGTGAAAAGTAATTGCCTTTGGGAGAAGAGAAGGTCTGTTGCTTACACTTGACTAATATGCTTGGTTTTTACCCCAGATTAATCACAAATATCCAGAAAGACGACTACTCGTAGCAGAGTCCTGTGGAGCACTGGCACCTTACCTTCCTGTAAGAACTGTTTTCTTTTTCTTTGTTTCTGTTTAGTGTCTTATCATACACTTTAATCCAAATCCTCTTAGCCATGCTGTTTTAATAAAATAAAGAGATGGGCAAACAAATAAAAAAGGAGGTTTATACTAATGTAATTTTTTAAAAAAATAAGTACATCCTAATTGGTTGTGCATGCATATAAACATAAGTACCTATACTAGTGATTCTGACAGTGTGTTCTGAGAACCCTGGGAAGTTCCTTGTGCTTCTTCCAAAGAGGTACATAAGGTGGGATCTATTTTCCTAATAAAATCTTTTTTTCTCTCATACACTTACACAGACATTGCTGGTACAGAAGTAGTGGTGAGAAGTGCTCCTGGATGACACTGAACAGAGAGGCAGACCTCAGATTCCTGATAACAGTGTGCTCTTCAGGGCCCCACATTCCTAAAACAAACAGTTTCATTGAAAAAAAATAACCTTGCTTATTCAGTAAAATTATTCATTTTACTAAATTTTAACCCTTGGATATTTGTAATGTTCTATGACACAAAATGAAAGTAATAATAGGAAATACTTTGACTGCACACTGAGGTTTGTCAAGGTTTTCAGGAAAAGCATTTAGGTGCTTACCTGAGTACTAAGGGCAGTCACTGGTTTTTTCCTGGGAAAATAGTTTTTCTCAGGAAAAACACATCCTGTTGAACTGTGCTTATTCAGAATGGGTATGTGACAGACATTCTCATTTTCATGATGTACTTGGAGGAATACATGGACAAATCCTTTTTCAGTGATTAAAGATGAATCTTAAGTAGGTTCTAGAATTGTGGGAAATATTTATATACTACTAGAAGCCTAACAGCTTTAAAATGGGTAAAGGGATTTTAGTAATATAAATTAGTAGCTTTTTTTTTAAGTGATGATTATTCTGGATTTAAGGAAAATCTACATTTTTAAATGAACAATTTGTATATTATTATAGAGGCATTCAGTCTGAGATAGAGCAATGAAATTTAAGTATCAGAGACTTGCTGTGAGATTTGGTTTGCTTTGGGATTTAGGAAATACAGTCTCATTGTAACCCTGGACAGCCTGAAACTTGCTATTTAGAAGATGACCTTGAATTAATCCTACTGAATTCATCATGTGCTAGGATTACAGGTCTACATAAATACAACCAGATCATAGTTTTAAATGTTCGTGGTGTTCACTTGAGAAGACGTAAGAAAAAGTCAAAACAAAACCCAGGTCTTTGTTTTTATTTTATTCTGTTTATTATATATTTTAAAGGTACCAAAGCAAGCTTAGGCTTGATTAATTTTATAACTTGAACAAGTTTTAATAACAACAAAGAGGAATATGAACTTGGATATTGATAACTTTATTCTTTATGATTTTTTAAATTATGTGGAAAGGCAGGGATAAGGGCTACACATGAATCCAATTGTTCAAGGAGGCAATACCTGTAATGCTATACTTAACAGATGGTTTTGAGCTACCTGACATGGGTGCTGGACATGGAATAGAACTCTAGTTCTGTAACAACAGGATAGGGTTTCAACCATTGAGCTATCTCTTCAGCCCCTGATAATTTTATTTTAATCTCAGCCTTTAATTTTGTTTTTTTTTATTTACATGCGAATTT
>NW_022196891.1:2056781-2058111 GCF_008632895.1 Mastomys coucha
TTAGCCCTCTATCAGATATAGGGTTGGTAAAGATCTTTTCCCAATTTATTGGTTGCCGTTTTGTCCTAATGACAGTGTCTTTTGCCTTATAGAAGTTAAGCTGATTTTTTAACATAACTGGGAACAGTAGAGTGTGGGGTGCTGGAGGGTTAGCTCAGTTTTGAGCCCTGCCTGGCATTCATGTAACTCTGAGTTTCCAGCATTCACACTAGGTGTTTCACAACCAGCTCTAACTCCAGTTGTAGGGGATCCAACGTTCTCTGGCTATCACAGGCACTGACCCAGTGTGCACAAACCCACACACTCACATACGCACCATTTATAAATAAATGAAAATAAATTGGATTAAAAGTAAGCTAAGGCACAGCCGTAATTAATTGACATTACTATTAAGTATTGTCATACTAAATAGCATAAATAAATCATAAAAGCATATTGGTTATTTTCAGAAAGAAATCCGTAGTTCCTTGGTTCTTTCAATGTTGCAACAGATGTTAATGGAAGATAAGGCTGATTTGGTAAGAGAAGCTGTGATTAAAAGCCTGGGTATCATTATGGGCTACATTGATGATCCTGACAAATATCAACAGGTATGTTTTTCAGTGGAAACTTCTTTTACCCTGTTACAAGTTTTTAAGAAATGTACTGATTCAGACACTTGGTTGTCTGCAAGTGAGGTGGTGTATCTATGCAGTCAGCAAGAAAGACAGCTGCTTTCAGTGCAGCAGCTGTCAAGAAATTGGAAATGAATGTGCATGTTTCCCACCCTATCTCTGCTCATCCATGGATACATTAACGCTTAAGAAAATGGGAGGATTCCTTAAAACATTGTCTCAATTTCTTGAAATCCATATTTGTTGCATTTTTTAATTTGTTTAGAAATTTTTTTAACAATCTCCACTTGCCTATTATATCAGGGCTTTGAATTGTTGCTCTCGGCCCTGGGTGATCCCTCAGAAAGAGTTGTTAGTGCAACACACCAAGTATTTTTACCAGCCTATGCTGCCTGGACAACTGAACTTGGAAACTTACAATCTCATCTTATACCTACACTACTGAACAAGATTGAAAAGCTTCTCAGGGTGAGTTCTTCCCTTTTTCAAATAGTTCATAATAGTTTAAAGGGTCTGTTCTAGACCATCTTAGAGAAATATTGGGGAATAGAGACAAAATGTACCACTAAGCCAGTAGTCTAACACATCACCGCTAATGAGAGATTTGAGAAGCTAAAAGAGAAAGAGCCTCTGAGGACATGAGTTTTATATCAACTCTAGTTCCAGATTACAGAGTTTCAGATTTTTTTTTTTTTTTTTTTTTTTTTTTTTTTTTT
>NW_022196891.1:2058177-2066482 GCF_008632895.1 Mastomys coucha
GCCCTGGCTGTCCTGGAACTCACTCTATAGACCAGGCTGGCCTCGAACTCAGAAATCTGCCTGCCTCCTAAGTGCTGGGATTAAAGGTGTGTGCCACCACTGCCTGGCTCAGATTGCAGAGATAACTAAATGCTTAGTCTCTGTAGCCTTTTTATTTATATGTTGTCAAAACTACTATAACAATGCCTACTCCAATATACGCTTCATAAAGAGAACTTCATTGTACTCACAAAAGTTGAAGAAACATTGAGAAAATAATAGACACTTCTTTATCTAATTTTTGTTCTAAGTGTTCTTTGAGAGGCTAGCAGAAAAGCTGTTATTTCATAGATGCCTATATATACTGCTAAGATCAATACTTTAGTTTTCTTATAAAAGAGAGAACTATTTCACTCTTAGAACCCTTTGAGTTCTATTTTGTGTTTTATACAGAAATCAGGATTTGGTAACTTATCAGAATCCCCCAGCTGTCATATAAAAATTGATAATTGTTTCTGACTCCAAACTCTGTGCTCTGTGCTTCAAACTTTTCAAGGATCTACAAGGCTCTTATCATAAATCGTAAAACTAATAGGTGATCTCATATGTATATGTATATTGGTTTAAATCTTAAAACTTTCTAAATTTCACAATGGGCACTTGAAGCCTAAAGTGGCTTGGTCAGAAAATATAAGGATTTTTTTTTTATATTAAGTATTCACATTCTTTCTATCTGATAATTAACCATGGCTTGATTTTTGTGTACTTTGCTATGGTATGAATAATATACCACATTGCTTCTAAGTGTCTCCAGTGTTCTATTTAGTAATGTTTCTATATATAAATTAGTTGATATAGAACTTAACTATAAGTCTGTCCTCTCTCTTAGATTTTGAATGCAACAACTGCCTAATCTTAGTGTTCTGGTGTGGGGTTTTTATTATAGCATTTGGTTCTTAGTGCTGTATCAATCCTTCTTTTTTGGTCATCTCTTTCTTTTTGAAGCTTCTGCTACATTTTATCTACATAAAATTGTTTTATAGTACTTTTAGTACTTGCAAATACAGATGGTACCAAGTCTCTGAAAGCACTTAGGAAGTAGAGAAAGCAAATGATTGTACAGAATTAGCAGTGCCATACTTACTGTGATTTCTGTGGCTCACTCTAGTATACAAGAATTTCAAAAGACAAGACACTCCCCAGAAAAACTGTTCCTAGCATTGGAAATGACTGTTTGCCCTGAGTGTTTTATATTAAAGATTCTGGTATGTCTACAGTGCCTTCTTGCTTCACAACAATTTCCATAGACATCTCTGTTAAGTGCATATGCATTTGGTATCTAAAGTAGAGGTCCTTAAATATTTATTTGCCATAGAAAGGGAGTCACACATCCAACTTGCAGTGTGATTTCACGAGCCTAAGATTAGCTCCAACCCCTTATGTTTCAGGAAGGAGAGCACGGGCTGGACGAACACAAGCTCCACATGTATCTGTCTGCCTTGCAGTCCTTGATCCCATCTCTCTTTGCATTAGTGCTACAGAATGCACCTTTCTCCAGCAAAGCCAAGCTGCATGGTGAAGTACCACACATTGAAGGTACTGGACTTGGTTCTTGAAGGAAGGTGTAGAAGATTACCAGTTTAGCTTCCCAGAGAGTTGTTTTGATTCTAATCATTATATGTCAGCACAGGAACTAAAATGTATTGTATATATAATGTATAGAACCTTGTGTCTAGAGATTATTAAAGCTTCAGATAAATGTTATAGTTTCATCTTTTATGGATAAGTCATTTGAAATTATTTTGTAATATTTGTGCTTCGGTTACCCATTAGGTAGGTAGGTGGGTGGGTGGGTTGCTTGCTTGCTTGCTTGCTTGCTTGCTTGCTTGCTTGCTTGCTTGCTTGCTTTGCTTTGGTTGTTGGTTGGTTGTATGGGAGGGTTTTGGGGTTTGTTGAGACAGGGCCTCACAGTAGTGTAGGCTGGCAGTATTTATAGACTTTGTTAGGAAGCTGGAATATATATCTCTGAGTCAATGAAAAGGCTCAATAATAACTAGTGCTAGTGTGTGAAGTTTGCCATTTCCATTTTTTTCTTCCCTAGCTCTTTTATTTTCAGAAGGGTAAAATAAATACAATTGTAATTTTTAATAATAAATAAAATTTCCTTTTATGATAGAAAGAAATAAGCATGTGGCTAAGATTTTCTTTCCCACCCCCCCCCCCACCAAAAGAAAATTACTTATCTTCAGAAACTCATGAAATCAGGCTGAGAATACAATTAATTGACAGAATGCTTGCCCAGTACATAAGCAGGGGTACTAGATTCAGTCCCCAGGATTGGGATTGAGGAGAAAGGAAAAAAAAAAAAAATCAAGTCACACAGTAACCAGTAAATGACCTTAAATGTATTGCAGGTGATTGACAGCCACACTGCCTTATACCTAGGAAAAGGCTGTAGACATGCTGTTCCTGAGTATGAAATACTTTTGTAGCATTTTTAGGTTTGTGAAGTTATCTTTGTGTCTTACTGGCTTCTGATAAAGAATTCTTGTATTAAAGATAATTTTAAGACTTCCAACTTCATAAGTTGAGATCCCTTAAGAATACATAGCTAGTCACTTTGTAATTCTACCACAGCACTAATATACTTCTTGTCCTAATTTTCTCTTCCTCCTCCTAGTTGGCTGTCTTAGTTTGCTGATGTCTTAACAAAGTATCACTGGCTAAGGATCTTAAACAGCAGAAGCATATTATCTTGTTAAGAGTAAGGACCTGAGTGAGAACTACCTTAGAAGCCTACCTGGTCCACCCTCCATATGCTCATTTTGTCTAAACATACCTGTAGCAGTCCTATTTCAAACAGAAGACTTTGAAATGATGCAGAGAGACTGGTTCAGCCTATAATATTTGTTACCATTTTTAATGTATTTAACAAATACTCCTTGAATGCCAACTGTTGCCATCCAGTTATTTCTTTGTCATTCTGAACATATTCCTTATATAACTACTACTTCTTGTGATTGTATTTGTTGTTGTAGAAAGGACTTAATTCTTGGCCTGAGGTTTCTACTCCACCTTAGCTATTTTAAGTTCTTGGATAAAAGACATACACACCTTTATATTTACAATAAGCCTTCAACAACACAAAAGCTGGGCAGCTACCTACCCTCTATGCCATTAGAATCTACTTTCCTATTGATAACTCCAAGTTATTACTAAGTTTCATCTGGGCTGCTTGTAACTCCAGTTGGCCAGCCCTTGGGGCCATTTTCTCACCTAAGCAGTGACAGCTTCCCCCTCCTCCTCCTGCACTCTTCTCTCTCCTCATGGTACTGTTAGCCCACAAAACCTAAACCCTACCTATGTCTCTTCTGCCCAGCTATTGGCTGTTGGCATCCTTATTTACCAATCAGAATAACTTGGGGCAGGGCCACTCAGCAAGTCTTATGTGGGGACTCTTTTGTCTTTGGGGCAACCAGTCTTGGGGTGGGAAGCAAATTAGCATTATAATACAAGCAGGATTAAGCCAATCAGCTACACTTCATTATGCCAATAATCATCTTGGGTTTAGTTATTGTTGCTATACCTCTTTGGCTTGTGGAGGTGGTGGTGGTGGTTGAGTTAGGGTCTCTTTATGCCTCTGCCTCTAGAGTGGAGTAAAAGGTGTGTGCCTCCACACCCAGCTTTTAATTTAATATTAAAGTTGTATCCTTCATTTAAGTGTTCTGTTTATTATAAGTGAAAATTGTCTATATATAAAAGATATTCTTTTAAGGAATATCTACTTATCTACGTTTATATCTTGGTATATACCTATGTACAACTTAGGGTATAATTTACTATGTCTAAAGATTTGTGTAGTTTTTTTTATAAAGGATAATAGATACAAGTTTTTTATTGCCAGTTATTTCATAATGTTAACCAAAGATAACATCAGACACTTGTGTTTCGGGCACTTGGAGTGTGCTCATGAACAAGGAAGCACTGTCTGACATTTTAAAACTAACCTTCAGAGATTCACAGCAGCTCTTATTCTATACAACTACTGTGCACATTTCATTGCTGATAAAATGCTATTGTTTTACCATCTTATTAAAATGGTATTCTGAAAATCTTTCTTTCTGTATTTGTGAATGATAGATTTCAGTATTTTAAAACATACTTTAAGGCTTCTGGAACTTACTCTGCAGACCAGGCCAGCCTCTAACTCAGAGGCCTATCTCTGCCTTCCAAGTGCTGTGATTAAAGGAATTTACTACTATGCCCACCCACTCAGACTTTTTCTCTATAGATAAGTTATCCACCTGATTGCCTATTTCCTGTCATCATTTTGTTTCTTTTGGACTCAGATTTTAGAATGCCTTTAGTCTCACTCCTTTTATAGTCAGTCTCAATCCATCTACTTTAATTCTAATTATTATATTCTGTTCTAATCTGTGCTCATAATTTTGAAATACAATCATTCATTCCATCATAGTATACTGGCTCATGCCCAAGGTGATAGAACTCTGGTTGAAATTGTATCAGATATGCTTTGATGTGATGTAGAAGTATCCCTCATTACCCAGATCTCCTATTGTTGAGCAAGGGCTAGTAAGAATTCAAGGAGAAATCCAGCATCTTTTTTTCCCAGAATTAAATGACCATTTATTAGGAGAAGGCAGGGCATGTCTGCAGAGGGCAGTGGTCCACAGAACAAGAGTTTAAATTAAAGTCCCTATTATTTAATTAATAGTCTTGTAAATATCAGATAATACCATGAAATTCTGGGCTATCAAGATGACTCAGTGGGTAAAGGTTCTTGCCACGAAGCTTGATGACCTGAGTTTAATCTCTAGTACCCATGTAATAGAAAGAGAAAACCTCCCTTTAAACTGTCCTCTGACCACTATGCATATTGTAGCACATGTGTACCATCCCCCAAACACACATACAGGCAAAATCAAAGTATAATTTAAAAAAGAAATCTGATTGTGATCCATAGGATTATAGGCTTTATTAATATGCCTAAGCTTTTAAAATGCATTAATATTTACATGTATGTATTCATATTTTAGTTACATGATTTAAAAGTGGAATTCTTTCAGTTTTACTTCAGATTTTTTTAATTTATAGTATGGGACCTTGGTTACAGTAACTATAAATTGTATTTTAGCTTACTGTCACTGGCTTTAAGACTTTACATTAACTTAAATACACTGAAATTGTTTAAATGAAACATTTAATATTAACAATTAACTACTAAAAAAGTTTGTTCAGCTGAGGTTTTACTATTTTACATCATTATTTTCTCTTGTGAAATGTATTTTCCCTGCTTTTAATTTTAGTCCCTAAAGGATATCTTTTATTTCATAAATTATTTCATTGGAATAAACAGTATGGTAGAATTATATGTTGTTTTTTTTAAAACTTAACACACATTTTTTATTGGAGTCTCCTCTTTGAACCAATTTTAATTTAACCTACATAAACATAATTTTTACTAACAAACTTTCATTAAAGCATTTATTTCTTAAGTGTGATAGTTTCAAATTCTCTTTAATGTTTGAGATTTAAAGTTTATAACATGTTAATTAAGTATTAGACTGGGGGCCTTATTTTGTTTTGGACACAATAGCTAAAATTTTAAGTGGTCAAACTACTTTTTCCTGTGTGATTTATTTTGCTTCTGTTATTTATAGTAACTAGGTTCCCTCGGCCTATGTCAGCTCTGCAAGACGTGTCTACTATTATTGGAAGTCGTGAGCAATTGGCTGTGCTGCTACAACTTTATGATTACCAACTGGAACATGAGGGCACAACAGGCTGGGAGAGTTTACTCTGGGTTGTCAATCAATTGTAAGTTACCACCTCTGTGTCCATTTTATATTAAATTAGCTCAAGAGAAAAAAACTCATATTTAGACTTCAGACACAGAGAAAGTTTATAAAATAGATTCATTTTATTTAAGAAACATAAATTGGCCTCTTCAGTAGTAAAGCTTGAAAGGCAATACTTATCCCACTGAGTATGTAATGTTCTGTGAAGAAGCTGCATCTACATTATGTCAGGGCTGATCTCCTGCCTTAAGTTTTAGTAGAAGTAATGGACTTTAAACAATATTCTAATTTATTAGTTTTTAGTCTAGAATGAATGCTGTGTAAACTAAGGTTTTATAATGTATCAAATCTATGATTTTGAATCCCATTAACTTCACATACAGAAACTCTGTTTTGTAGTAAGCAGATAAGACTGATATTTGAGGGTGTGAAAGGCATCCTTTGCTTATAGAGAACATTGGGAAGGTTTTTAGATCTGCACTGTTGCAGGCAGTATCATGGAGACAGTCATTTACATGTACCCCCTCCTGTTTTTCTCTCTTTTCATATTCAGGTTGCCACAGCTTATAGAAATAGTGGGCAAAATTAATGTAACCTCAACTGCCTGTGTCCATGAATTCTCCAGATTTTTCTGGCGTCTTTGCCGGACATTTGGCAAAATTTTTACAAACACTAAGGTAAATACTTATGTTACATCTTTTCTTATATTCAAGGAACAGAATCATATTATCATAATGCTTTAACAAAGTAAATGATAACACAATCCCTCTCTTTATCTGTTAAGAAGTTAAATTTTAGCCAGGCAGTGGCAGGCTGATTTCTGAGTTCGAGGCCAGCCTGGTCTACAGAGTGAGTTCCATGACAACCAGGGCTATACAGAGTCTCGAGAGAAAAAAAAAGTTAAATTTTAGTAGTATGCTTAGCCATAGCCTAGGATGTACTGAGATTTTATTATGAGATCTGCCACAATAAAGCCTGTCTCAAAGAAAAGAAAAAAAAAGTTGTTAAATTTTAGTAGTATATTTAGCCTCAGCCTAGGGTTATTATGAGATCTGCCACAGTAAATCTATCAAAGGCTTTACCATAGGCATATCAGGGGAAAGAACCCAATCCTTTGAATAGTGATCAAGTTTTTTGCCATGTAGAACAGATTTTGGAAGCAGTTGTCTGCTTAGCACTTGATAAAAACCTGAGGTGATGATAAGTCACAGCAACCTATAACATTTGCTCCAAAGGTTCCACTTCTTAAAAGCAGCATGGATACTCAAATGTGTGTCATTACCAGAGTGTGGTCTGTCACTGGCCTAAGACGTTTACTGTTTCACGTATTAAAATTTGAGGATGCTTGAATCCAATTTCTTCTTCAATTCTGTCTTCATAGTTTATTGTTAGGATAGTTGCTTAGAGAACTAATTTTAAAAGAGTTTTAATGTTTTTTTAATCTGGTTTTCATCAAGATACTCAAATAGTAAACACTGTTTCTGCTTCTTACTATTGAATTTGTATTATTGCAATATTTAAAGCAAAAAAATATTCTGTAATAGACTGTTGAGACTTCCTTTATAGTGTATTAGCTGCTACACTCTGTGACCTTTAATAAGTTAAATAATTATTAGTGTTTTGCAAAATGAAGAGATTCAGTCCTAGTTCTATGATTCTACACATTAATTTTTTCCCAATGTTCTTTTTTGTGAATTAAATGACTGAGATGTTAACAAGAAAGCAAACAGTGGATTTTAGCATTAACATAGAGAAAGCAAAATCCTTTTACCTATTCCCCAGTCTGTTACCATTATCATTGGAAATTTCTCAGTAGTTCCTAAGTAAATAACTAGCTGTATAGGTTTGAAAAACATGTAGGAGTCATTTAAATATTGAACACTGCAGAATTGTCTTCAGTAGTTTAAAATCTATGAAAATTCCATTTTTTTAACTCTTACTGAATTATGATGAGAAAAGTTACATGATTTCAATTTATCTGAATTTGTTAACATTTAAAAACATTTTAAGTAAATAGAACTAAATCACATTTTTGTTTCCCTTTTGTACCCCAACTCCTCCCAGAGACCCCCCTTCAATACCTACAATATCCTTTTTGCCATATTCCTTAAAAGTTATAAAATATTATAACAATAAAAATATTATAAAAGTTGTTTGATATAGAACAACAATCAATTTAACAGTCTTATGTAGATGTTTGTCTACAGCATTACTGAAAAGACATACATTTTTATCAATATAAATTTTAAATAACTCCAAACATATTAACTGTATATTTCAAAATAATACATCACTACTAGTATTTTCTTAAATGAACATATATATATGAACATATATATATATATATATATATACACACATATACACACATACATAGTCTTTTTGTTTGTTTGTTTTGTATTTAGTAGAGTTTAAAATCTTGGCTCTTACTGTGCTACCAGCCCAAAATCAGAACAATTTTTAGACATTGGATTTCATTGTAATAAGGCTGTACTTCAATGACCCTC
>NW_022196891.1:2067544-2068006 GCF_008632895.1 Mastomys coucha
GCCCAGGATCTTCTAGCTTTCATAGTCTCTGGTGAGAAGTCTGGTATAATTCTGATAGGTCTGCCTTTTTATGTTACTTTCCTTTTTTCCCTTACTGCTTTTAAAATTGTTTCTTTGTTTAGTGCATTTCATGTTTTGATTATTATGTGATGGGAGGAATTTCTTTTCTGGTCCAGTCTATTTGGAGTTCTGTAGGCTTCTTGTATGTTCATGGGCATCTCTTTCTTTAGGTTCAGGGAAGTTTTCTTCTATAATTTTGTTGAAGATATTTACTGGCCCATTATATTGGGAGTCTTTACTCTCTTCTATACCTATTATCCTTAGGTTTGGTCTTCTCATTGCATCCTGAATTTCCTGGATGTTTTGGGTTAGCTTTTTGGCTTTTTGCTTTTTACACTTTCTTTGACTGTTGTGTCAATGTTTTCTATGGTGTCTTCTGCCCCTGAGATTCTCTCTTCTATC